>NC_056599.1:27743741-28013741 GCF_018340385.1 Cyprinus carpio | reverse complement strand
AATAAACAGTACACAAGATAGAATGGAAATAAAATGCAAATAATATAAGAGAGAACAAGATTAAATTAAAATTGACTTTAAATCTATATAAAAATGTTAAACATTATTTAACATTCATAGAAAATAATACATCATAAAAAATATATAATATTCTGTTATATTTTATATGTTTTTAAAATCTCTCTCTTTTCTTTCTTGCATTTTAGTTTAGCTCTTATACACTTATACTTTAAACCTGGCTGTTTACTATGAACATGTTGGCTCATGTGAAAAATTGCTTGTAAATTTTGTAAAATTGTATGATAATTTAATAACTGTAAATGAAAACCTTTGTAAACCAACATTGCAGACCCTTATGCACACCAACCCTAACCAGCACTGAAAACAGGAAATTTACTCTGGACTGAGCTGGGGGTTTTTCGTCACGGGAGTCATCAAAGAGCTCAGGGAAGAGGGAACTGTATGATTTTAAAATAAGATCCTAAATCTTGTTTTTTTTCCCCCAATGTTAAAATGAAATCTCGTCTCGTTCGCCCCTGCTCTTGAGATGAATGATGAGGGATTCCTGCTAGCCGCTTGAAATAGCATGGAACGGCTATTGATATTCATACCACAATGTTTCACTACAAACCCTGAGTGGAAAGTCAGAGGTTCTGTGGTAATCGCCTCGGTTACTGGGCCAGGGCCATTTCCAGGCTCTGATTGTGAGTTTAGTTCCTGTTCTCACAGGTATCTCCCATCCCATTACAAGCTGTCGAGGTGGAAAATGAACATTTTTCCCCCAACAATACTTTTTTCTGCCTGCAACACTTTCTTCACCTATCTGGCAGCACAAAAAAGCCTTTACCTCAAATAATACAACAGCCTAAAACATTTCTGTCTTCATTTCATTTCTGTGTTTTACACATTTGGGAAGAAATCCATCTACCTGACCATATTTCCAAATGCCTCAAAACATGACCAGCACCATTAAATAACGTGGTCAGTGTAATGTTCACTTCTTTTGAAAGTTTCAGGGCTTTGATCACATTTATGTGTGTATTCTGGGCTCTGTCACTATCTTTGTAAGTGATGGGATCTCTCATACAGCCATCATTAACACTATTTTATCACTTTACCCAAGGAACACATGATATTTTGCATTGCGGAGGAGGAGACAGACATGCAAAAGGCAAATGCTCAAATGCTGCATTCCCCTGGCGCCTACCCAGCATGCACCTGGACTCAGATGTCTTGGTAAATTTTATGTATAAACAGCGAGCCTGTTATTCCACTACAAACATGTGGATAATTGCCAAGACTATCTAATATTTATCTTAACGCATATCCTCACCCCAGCGACAGAAAAACAGGAAAGAGAGAACAGAATTGCAATGTATTAATGTGACATGATCGGGGGAGCTTTTAAAAGGCTCGTTATAACCGCCTCAAAACTTGGGCCTAATGACTTGTCTGCTCCAATGCTAAGGTTTCACGTAATTGTCTCTTAAACACAAATATGAACAGTGTCGTCTCATTATATCCAGCTGGAGTTCTTAAGTTTCGGGCCTGAATGAATTATTCCTCACCTCTCATCATGACCGTCTTTCTGCACATCCCTGCACACCAATGATAAAAAACAAGAGTACAAGTATGTACAAGCTATATTTCTTCTTTCTTTCTTTTTTTTTTTTTTTGGAGCAATATATTCTATTTGTTAGACACATTGAAGACCAGAGTAATCAAATGTCATTTTTAAATACAAACACATTACTATAGGAAGACAATTTAGAAACGGCTTATTGTACATATAGAATATTACCCTTTTAAACTAGTTCTGTCATGACAACAAGAGTTTAGCATGGTAATACACATGGCAGTGTTAATCAGGGGCATAAATTTCATCTGACAGTTGGGGGGGCAGCTAAACAGATGAGTCTAGATTTAAAAGTGACTAATGTTTTAGCACATCTGATCTCTTCTTGGAGCTGGTTCCAGCTGCGGGCAGCAAAATAGCTAAAAGCGGATTCCCCTTGTTTTGTGTGAACCCTTGGTATTTCTAACTGACTCGATCCTAATGATCTGAGTGGTCTGTTAGGTTTATATTCTGTGAGCATATTCTGCAGTGTATTTAGGTCCTAGGCCATTGAGTGATTTATAAATGGGTAAAAGTTCTTTAAAATCAATCCTAAATATAACTGGTAGCCAGTGTAAGGACCTAAGGACTGGTGTGATATGCTCAGATTTTCCGGTTTGAGTCAGAATCCTGGCAGCAGCGTTCTGGATGAGCTGCAGCTGTCTAATGGTCTTCTCGGGAAGGCCGGTGAGGAGACCGTTACAATAGTCCACCCTGCTGGTAATAAAGGCATGAACAAGTTTCTCCAAGTCTTGACTGTTAACAAAACATCTAATTCTTGCAATGATTTTGAGATGATAGTATGCTGATTTAGTTACTGCTTTGACATGACTACTAAAACTAAAATCTGTCTCCAGAATCACACCAAGATTTTTGACTTGATTTTTAGTTATTTGACCCCTAGAGTCAAGGTATGCATTCATCTTGAGAACTTGACAATTTTCTCCTTGTTTAACTGAAGAAAAATTTGGCACATTCATCTGTTAACTTCATTAATGCATTGGCTAATGCATTGGCAGAGGGAGTCAATGGGTCTGTAGTCATTTGGCGATAAGGCTTAGTGGGAGCATATACAGGCTAAACAAGAGCGGTGCAAGAATTGAGCCTTGTGGGACTCCGCATGTCATGGACGTCCACTTAGACTTTTGTCTCCTATACTCACATAATAACCTCTCCCTTTTAAGTTTGACCTGAACCATTTGAGTACCATCCCAGAAAGCCAGACCCAGTTTTCCAGTCTCTCTAGAAGTATGTTATGATGGACATTGTCAAACGCAGCACTGAGATCTAGTAGTACCAGCACTGATATTTTGCCAGAATCAGAATTTAATCGAATATCATTTATTATATTAATCATCATTGTCTCTGTGCTGTGATGGGGTCAGAAACCATATTGAAAATTGTCCAGGTATCTATTTGAGTTTAACTATTTGTTCAGCTGATTTAAAACTACCTTTTCAATAATCTTGCCTATAAAAGGAAGATTTGATATTGGTCTATAATTGCTCAAAATGGTGTTATCAAGATTGCTCTTTTTAAGAAGGGGCTTAACAACTGCAGTTTTAAGGGAGTTTGGAAAAGTCCCAGAAAGAAGTGAGGCGTTCACCACTTCTAAAAGATCTGCTTCTAAAACAGTTTAAGCACCCTTTTTGAAAAAAAAATGTGGGAAGTGTTTCAAGACAGCAGGTTGACGATTTAAGGTGCTGCACTATTTCTTCCAAAATTTTACTATCAATTGCTTCAAAAATAGATATAGTATCTTCCTTTTGATATTGCGGTCGAAACTGTCTGACCTCTGCATAACTTGAGGATGTGCTAATCGCCTTCCTGATATTATTGATCTTCTCAGAAAAATTTTAAAAAAGTAAAAAAAAATATATAAAAAAAAAGTTAGCAGTGCATTACAATAGTCCAGTCTAGAGGTAATGAATGCATGAACTAACTTTTCTGCATCAGAAACAGGTAACGTTTCGCAGCTTGACAATGTTTCTAAGATGAAAGAATGCTGTTTTTGTAACATGGGAAATATGATTTTCAAAAGACAAGTTTGCTGTCTAGTATAACACACAGATGTTTGCTGTCTTATGCACAGATCGCTGTCTTATCCGAATTTAATATGAGTGGTGATCCAATCTTTTACATTTTTAAGACACTCTGTTAGCTTAGATAATTTAGAAGTTTCATCTGGTTGTGTTGAAATATGTTGTTGAGTATCATCAGCATAGCAATCCCATATTTTCTAATAATATTACCAAGGGGCAACATTTATATTGAAAATAGCAGAGGTCCTAGGACAGATCCTTGTGGCACTCCATATTTTACTGGTGATAATTGAAATGACTCCCCATTTAAATAGACAAAGTGTTAGCGATCAGACAGGTAGGATCTAAACCATCTTAGAGCCTGCCCTTGAATACCTGTATAGTTTTGTAATCAATCTATGAGTATGTCATGATCTATAGTGTCAAACGCAGCACTAAGATCAAGTAAAACTAGCAATGAGATGCAGCCTTGGTCTGATGCAAGAAGAAAGTCATTTTAACAAGTACAGTTTCTGTGCTATGATGGGGCCTGAAACCTGACTGAAATTCTTCATAGAGATCTTTATTTTCTTTTTTTTTTGTAAAAAGGAGCACAATTGAGAAGACATAACTTTTTCTTAAAAAAATGTACATAAGCGGAAGATTTGAAATGGGTCTGTAATTTGCCAGTTCACTAGGATCTAGTTGTGGTTTCTTAATAAGAGGCTTAATAACCGCCAGCTTGAATGGTTTTGGGATCTGACCTAGAGATAATGATGAGTTAACAATATTGAGAAGCGGTTCTTCTGCTACAGGTAACAACTCTTTCAGTAATTTAGTATGTAAAGGATCTAATAGCCATGTAGTTGGTTTAGATGCAGAGATAAGTTTATTTTGCTCTTCCTGTCTTATAGTTGTAAAGCACTGCAGTTTTTCTTTGGGTGCAATGAATGAAGCTGAAGTGCTAGACGCTGTAGAATCTACATTTGTTTAATGCAGTCAAAACGATTAATTGCGATTAAAGGGTTACTCCACCCCAAAATGAAAATTTTGTCATTAATCGCTTACCCCCCCTGTCATTCCAAACCCGTAAAAGCTTTGTTTGTCTCTGGAACACAATTTAAGATATTTTGGATGAAAACATGGATGCTTGTCACTGTCCCATAGACTGCCAAGTAAAATACACTGTCAAGAGCCAGAAAAGTATGAAGCCGCAATACAAGGATACTTTTTCTGCATGTATTTATGCTTTGATTTGAACGAAAAACAGCGAATCCGTGCAGTGAGGCTGACACAGAAGAGCATACGCTGCCTGTGTTCAGCTCATATTCTCCAAAATGGCACTACGGTGATGCGGAGAGACACAGAGGAGACAAATTGTTAAATAAAGTCATTATTTTTGTATTCTTCGCGTACAAAAAGTCTTCTCATTGCTTCATAACTTTACAGTTGAACCACTGATGGCAGATGGACTATTCTGACGATGCTTTTCATACTTTTCTGGACCTTGACAGTAGGAGTGTAAGAAAATATCGATACACTTGAGTATCGTGATATTTTGTTTGGCAATACTGTATCGATTCTCAAAAATGGAATATCGATATTTTAAAAAAAAAATCATACAAGATTCATGGCAATTGTTTCGTTTTGAGTTTACATCCCGACAGCTAGATGACAGTCTTCATCCCTGAACAACAGTGAGAGTAACAGGAAATTCTAGAATGAGGGCACGCCACTAATGTTAGCATTAATATCGCTATTCGCTGCTAGTAATGGAGGATGGCAAACGGAGAATGTGATTTAACAATAGAAAAGAAGACATAATAATTTCTCGACTTCGAATTGGACATTCTGGTTTAAATTATTCATTATTCACAACAGGGAAACATCAGTCAGGCTTATGTACAACATGTAGTAAAGCAGAGAATATTGAGCATGTACTTCTACATTGTGCAGTATATTCCAAAGAAAGAGAAGAGTTATTTAAGAAACTGAGAAACATAGGAATAATTAATTTTACTATATCAAATCTTTTAAGTTGTGCCTCAGGGCAGACAAGTACTATGAGAGAAATTCTTAGGTATCTGAAGATAACAGGATTAGAAAGCAGAATATAAATTTCATATTAATACTACCGGTTGGTTTATTTATGTAATTATTGTTATTATTATTATTTATTAATATTTTTTTTTTTCTTCCTTCCCGTTAATGTTTCATACTCCAGTCCAGTTGATAGCGGTAATAAACCATAAGTTGGCTTGTCAACCACCGTTAAATCATACAAGAAGAAGAAGTAATGGAGGATGAAAGAATTGTCCCTGTTCCTGGTTCGATGTACAAAGCTGAAGTGTGCCGTGTGCGGTGGTAATGTCCACCGCAGGACCGTGGCAAGGGCGCCGCCTCAGTCCCGCCGCGTCCCATGTGAAGAGAAGCTCGTGCGGGGTGGGGTCGAAGTGGGTGGTAGGCTCAATATTATGAAGCTGCAGACTCGGAGCCTGAGCCTGCTGCATCTACAGTCCCGCACCCAGAGTCCCGCATTCTTAGCCACCTCGTAAAATACGTATGAATTGGTCATTTTGTCTAAACCCCTGTGTCAGTTAGGTTTAAGGGCGGGGTTAGGTGTAGGTCATACATACAAATTCATTCGAATTGTGCAACTCATAAAATACATATTGTATCGCAGCCCCTGTATCGTGAATAGTATCGTATCGCCAGATTCTTGGCAATGCACAGCCCTACTTGACAGTGTATTTTACTTGGCCGTCAATGGGACAGTCACAAGCCTCCCAGTTTTCATACAAAATATCTGAAATTGTGTTCCGAAGATGAACGAAACATTTTCGGGTTTGGAACGACTTGGGGGTAAGTGATTAATGACAAAATGTTTGTTTTGGGGGTGGAGTATCCCTTTAATCGCATCCAAAATAAAAGTTTTTGTTTACAGAACATATGTGTATTTATTGTGTATATTTATTATTATATATAAATGCACACACATACATGTATATATTGAAGAAAAATATATGTTATGTTTATACATATATTCTGTAAACAAAAAACTTTATTTTAGATGTGATTAATCGCGATTAATCGTTTGACAGCACTAAATTTGTTATTGTATTTCTAAAGTTATCTATTTTATCAGGGAAGAAATTCATAAAGTCATTACCATTAAACTGTGAGGGAATATTTACACCGGGTGGCATCTGGTTATTTGTTAATCTAGCCACTGTGCTAAATAAAAAGCTAGGATTGTTTGGTTATTTTTCTATGAGTTTGCGGATATGCTCGGCCCTGGCAGCTTTAAGAGCCTGTCTATTTGGACATGTTTTTCCACGCAATTCTAAAAACCTCAAAGTTAGTTTTTCTCCATTTGTGCTCAAGACTATGAGTTACTTTTTTGAGAGAGTGGGTATTACTGTTGTACCATGGCGCAGAACGGTTTTCTCTAGCCTTTTTTCAAATTGTTGAGGGCAACAGCTTCTTATGTATTAGAGAAGATAGTGCCCATGTTGCTAGTCATTTCATCTAGTTCATGTGTATTTATGGTTACACAGAGCAGTTGAGATAAATCAGGCAGGTTATTTGTGAATCTGTCTTTGGTGGCTGAAACAATAGCTCTGCCCAGATGAAAACGCAGAGCCATATAGTTAATATCAGTAATACACAGCATGCGTGATATGAGGAAATGGTCAGTAATATTATCACTTTGAGGTACGATGTCTATATCAGTAAGATCAATTTCATGCGATATAATTAAATCTAGCATATGATTAAAATAGTGAGTGGGCCCGGTGACATTTTGCTTGACCCCAAAAGAGTTTATAAGGTCAGTAAACGCAAGTCCTAGTGCATCATTTGTATTATCACATGAATGTTAAAATCTCAGACAATTAGCACTTTATCAACATTAACCAATCGGTCTGAGAGGAAATCTGCAAATTCTTTTAGGAAATCTGTATATGGCCCTGGTGGTCAATACACAGTAGCCAGAGCAAGAGATAGGAGAGATTTCTTTTGCATTTCTGACATTGTAACATTAAGCAGAAGTATTTCAAATGAGTTAAACCTGTATCCTGTTTTCTGGGTAACACTGAGAATCTCACTATATATTGTTGCAACACCGCCACCACGACCAGTCTGACAGGGCTCATGCTTATAACAGTAACAGTATACAGAATACATCAAAGCTATTATCTGTGATCATTTCATTTACAATAACTACTTTGGGTGTGAGTGATCTAATGTTTAGGAGCCCAAGCTTTAAAACGTTTTTGTTCATTTATTTTGCATTTTTCTTGTTTAATAACGATCAGATTTTTTCTAGATCCTGCATTAAATTTATATTTTGACCTCACTATTCGGGGAACAAACACAATCTTTATAGATTGGATAATGCAAGTATTTCTATCATTTAAGTGGGTAGAACAAAAGCCATCATAGCAGTTATTTGAGAATTGGCTTACTAGTCATATGGAGCATAGCGTCCTGGAGATGTTGTCCGACAGGAGTTCTGCTCCGACTCTGCTGGGGTGCAGGCCATCAGCGCGAATAAGCCTAGGACACTCCAAGAAAAGATTCCAATTATTAACAAGGAGCAGTTTCTGTTCTTTACACCATGACAATAACCATTTGTTTAACGCAAACAGTCTACTGAACCTTTTTTTTTGTCCTCATTGATACGTGGGAAGCGGTCCTGACACGTTGATGCTCATCACAGGCAATATGCTGCCTACTGTCTTGATCAGGCTCCTGAAGTCCCTCTTCAGAGTCGCTGTCTGCCACGGCTTGGTGTCATTAACCCCTGTGTGCAGCACCGATGCTCTCGTTGTCCTTCAGGATCGCGGTTATCTGCGCAGAAACATCAAGAACATGAGCACCAGGGAAACAGTGAGTGTGCACTTCACCTTCAGCTAACATAGCACAGACGTGCCGGACAATGGTGTCTGTGATGATCACAGCGTTGCATTCCATCTCATGGAGGTGATCGAAGTGGTTCTGAGTGGAGATCTCGAAGACAGTGGAGGAGGAGAGGTCCTCGCCCGGGGTTTGGCTCACGTCTTCTGCTGCTTGTGCACCCAAGGTCCATGGTGTCCCGGCGCCGGAGTAAAAGACATCTGGGAAGATCGCGTCCTGGGTGCACCGGGCCTGTGCAGAGAAACACACAGAGTAGAGGTGGTGGGAGTGTTAGCAGCACGCTGTATACTTACCCCGGACTTGTGAGCAGCAGAATAATAATAAAAAAAAGAACACTTAACATGACCTGAGAATTTTTAAGACTTTCTTAAAGTTTTCAGGAACTAATTAGGAGTTCCTGAGAGGAGTTCCTATTCATGAGAATGAATAAATTAATAAATGTGCAAAATGTACAGTGTGGAGCCAAGAAGCGCCAATAATTTGACTTATTATCTCCAATAACCTCATCCAGAAACATGGTTGTGTCACCGTACAGACCTTATTTCTACAAGGGAATGAAACAGTCAAGCCTATGATGACTCTTTGCAACACAGAAGCAAGATTGTAATGGATAATTGGCAACACAAAGACTAATCAAGCACGGGTGATTGCTTGTTTTTTAAAATTCTCTTCCAGTCCTTGTATCAATTTGCAACTAAATGGAAAAGGCCTGTGCATTGGAATCAATAATGTGGACTTTCTCTCCTTCTGCCTCTCTCTATCCCTCACTCTTTCTGTCTTTCTCTATGGGTCAGCGGCAATCGCAAGTCCAGGGCTGGTTCCAGCATGGGGACTGAGGGGGTGGTAGTGTATAAAAATATAAAAGGCCTTGCGCTTTGATTCCTGCGAGGATCAGTCAAGAATAATAATGCATTACACCCGACAACCCTGCAAAAGATGCTAGAAGGTAGCCACACGTCTCAGTGTCCCACTGGAGAATTTGAAGACTCACCGCTCAGTGTAATAGCGCCCTCTATGGATATTACTGAAATCAAATTGGAAATGAACAATCCCATGAACTCTGACACCAGAAACACAGTGGAACAGACTGTGATATATATTGCATACAGAAACTAATTAAACACACTACAGACCTCAAGGACTGATGGGGCTGCAGAAAGAGAAGAAGAAAGTTTGTCCAGAGCACAGGTGTTTGATGTCATGGCAGCTGGTGGGGTGGGTCCACCTGTCTATGCATCCCACAACCCCCCCACCCTCTCTGCTGTCTCCATGGTGACAGATGGAGTCCAGAGGTTCTGATGTATTCTCACCGCTCCTCCCTGCGGTCTGTCCCTTCGGTCCATTCTGGCCTGCTCATTTGGACTCTTCACAGCAGCACAGGTTAACTGCTTACAGAGAGGGTCAAGACCGAATGAATGACAACAGAGACCCTCACGTGAGCAATTAAGAAGCATAAAATTGATCTGTAGTCACAAATAGCATAAGGAAGTGAAATGGAAAATCAAACGCAACGGTGAATAGACATCACAGAAAAAGGGAATCCTTAAAGAAATAGTTCAACCACAAATGAATATTATGTCCAATCTCTGAAATCATCTCAGTAATATCTGAATTGTTTCAATTAAAACAATGTAAATTGTGATTTTTAAATTGAGAGATTTCACAGGATACAAGAGTCAAAATTCAGATTTCAATGTAAATGCAAAATTTTATGAGTTACTGTATCTACATTTGTTGTATACTTCTACTATTTTACTACTGTCTCACTTAATTATAGTTTTTGTAACATTTTTAAATGTGTTTGAAATTCTCTTATGCTCACTAATGCTTAATTTTTTTGCCTAAAACTACAGTAAAAACAGTATTTTTGTGAAATCTTAATTTAAAATAACGTTTCTATTTTAATATATTCTAAGATGTAATTTTTTCTTGTAATGGTGAAGCTGCCATAACTCCAGTTTATTATTATCAATGTTTAAAAAAGTGGTCCCTAATTTTTTTGTGGAATCTGTGATATACTGTATTTTTTTCTTTCAGGATTCTTTTATGATTTGAAAGTTAGAAGTTAGAAATAGAATGTCTGTACTGTCACTTTTGATCAATTTAATGCAACCTTACTGAGGTAAAAGAATTAATTTCTCTCTCTCTCTCTCTCTCTCTCTCTCTCTCTATCTCTCAAAAAATAATATTTATATATATATTTCTGTCAAAAAACTTTTGAACGGTATATGTTTAACACATTTCACTCTTTACTTTATATACTTTACCATTGTTTTTACGAAGTCTGTATCTGTTTTGTTGTTGTCTGTATTGTCAATATCCTGGAATGTGAAACATCTGAAACAATATTGATAGCTAAATAAAACTAAATAGAAACTCCAATAACTTTTTGGAGCTATGAAAGAGCAACCTATGAGTAAGATTCCAACTGAACAAGCAAAAAGCCTTAAGAATGTGTTTTTGCTCTTTTCTGTGTGTTTGTATATTCAAAAAAAGACAGCAGTCAATGCATCCGAGGTCATATGAGATGGTTCCTGTATTGCTCATCCTGTGGGTGACTGGTCACAATTCTAGTAAATGACTCTAAGCCATGAGTATGTATGTGTGCTAGAGGACCTAATGATGTTAATTTGTTGAACTTACTGCAAACTGTACCGTGGATTAATTTTAACCGATCGCGTTCATGTCGACTAATACCACACGTGTGAGGGAGGGTTGTTCAACAGCAGCCAAAAGAACTACAGATCCAAGCCAAAAGAACTACAAGGTGAGGGAGGGTGTTCAACAGCAGCCAAAAGAACGCGCCGACACAGGATGCAATATAAAGCCCTTAATAAACACGAAAATAAATAAATAAATAAATAGACAACTCTAAAGGGTCCATGAGACCTACATCTGTCTAATTCCCTGCCAGGAAGTATCTCAGTTCAGCACTGTTCCAGTTTTTTTTTGTGTACGTGTTCACAAGCGCGCACTCGTTTCCTGTACGTCTGAGTTATGTCTAAGGGGGTGATCTTCCGCAACAGCCACAAAACTGCATCGTTTCGCCTCGCGTCCATCAACACGGCTCCCGCCGGATTCACAATGGCACATTAAGCAATCCTCACCCGTCCCATAAAACAGACATACTGCAGCCCTGGCTGCAACAGTAGACACTTTCTTCATAAGCTCTGTGGGTTTGCAGCCAAAAGCAGAATACCCTCAAACCCTTTATGACGACGATTAAAACCAGATAGTCAGCCATTTTGGATAAAATGGACTGACAATTCTCGAGCATGGACTGATTCAGCCAGCTTGAAGTCTCCTGCTGTGCAAAATGACAGCCTGCGAGACTCAGAATGACCACTGGCCCTGGCAGTAGGGCCATATCACCATGACAACAGTTAGAGGCATTGCAAGGCATGATGGGAGGTCAGTCAAACAGACTTCTTCCCAGGGGTCCTGAGAAACAGTTGGAAACAGTTGGAGACCAGGCTTCTTTCACACATACCACCACACACCAAAATAAATCCTGTAAAATCTATACTTGAAAATGCACATTTTTCAAGTTTTTTTTGTTGGTTTCAATAATTATGCCACACCTTTTAAACTTTACACCACAAGACCAAACATACATTGACACATGAACATCCATATGTGCTTGTTTGAACCATTTCATTTGTCTATTAACTATCAAAATCTTTATTAATACAATTTTTACCACCTTATCTCAAGGTGGAAGCTTATGGGGTGAGACTTACAGTTCATTAGCCGCTATAAACAATAAGGATAACAATGTGCAGTAAACTGTAAAACTATTTGCACTACAAATCAGTGTTTCATAATTAAGAATACATTAAATTAATATGGAACAAAAAAAAAAAAAAAACACCAAATTTTGCATATCAAGTAGCAAAAAAAAAAACCAAAAAAAAGTATTGTACAGCTAAAAATAGCTGGATGTGGAAGAGACCGGAAACCAGATGTCACGGAATGCCAGGAGAAGACAAAATTAGATCCATGTTCCATTTAAATTCAAACAATAATCCAGGACAAAGCAAAATGGGAAAAGGTAGTCCAAAACAAAGTGTATCAGAAAACACAAAGTAGTAACAGACAATACTGCAGCAACAAAAAGACAGAGTGTGAGCATGGTAATGGATATTGATGGGGATAATGAGTAAAATGATTACAGGTGATGATAACAGAAACAGAAAAAGATAGGCAAAGGGACTATGGGAAATAGAGTTCAGAATGTAACAGTGAGAAGGGGAGAGCGCCATCAAGTGGCCAGTCCAGGGCACAACAACCAGACACTGTGACATTACCCCCTCCTCTAAGGATGTGAATAGCAAGACGCTCCAGCAGAGAACACAAAAGTTCAGGAGGGAGGGTGGAAAGGAGGCAGAGGGGGAGGGATGGCGGGCAGGCCCGTGTCGTGGAAGAGGGCCTCGAGACAGAGGTAGACCAGGGGCCAGGACAGGGCAGGACGCCAGGATGGGGCATAAGGCCCTCAAGGGCAGAGCTGATGGTAAGGATTAAGGCTAATTAAGCCGGCAGGCCAAGGAGCTTGGGTGGCGCTGGGATGGCCTCCGGGCCAACAGCGGGCTCTAACGTGGACTCTGAAGGCTCCTGGACTGGAGCAGATTCTAGAGTGGACTCTAAATTGTCCCTGACTGTAGCAGGCTCTGGAGTGGACTCTGAAGACTCCTGGACTGGAGCGGATTCTGGAGCGGACTCTGAATGCTCTTGGACTGGAGCAGGCCTCTGGAAAGGACTCTGAGCGTGAGGCCCATGCCCGCAGAAGAACCAGCCAAGACGTTAAAGGCAAAAAAGACGGCATTCTGTGTGATTACGGCAGCAGCAGTCAAATGGGCAGCTCTGCTCTGTAATGATTTCTGAGACCAAAGACTCGGGTCCTCCAGGACCACCAGACTAGAGACCACTGGAAGTCGACACCTCGCAGGATCTTCGGATTGGGGACCAGGGGAAGTCACCCTGTGCCTCCAGAACCAAAGGACCTGGGACCACGGAGCGGACTGTAACTGCCTTCCTCCTTCGTTGCCCTCGCATCTCAGTGGGAGTCAGAGAAGGCCAGGGCTTTGTAGGGAAAAAGCCCTTCGGAAGTGTTCTAGTTGGCCTGGGTTTAGCCCACTGACTTCGCACCGACAAAGATACCTGACGAAGCCCCCCCATAAGTCCAGGATCCCAAGTCCTTCCATCTCCCAATGGGACAAGGGATCATCCAGGCATGATACATTAGAAAGAAATCCTTGAGTGCCCCATCATTGTATTCCAGCCCACCGTGAAGGTCCAGAAGGTTTGGGGCAAAGCCTCCTACCTCCATGCGCTGCTAAACGCAAAGACCATAAGAGCCCGCTGTTGAGCCATTTGCTCCTTCCTTGTGGCAGGAGGGGAAATCCGAAGGTCCATAGTGCCCAATGAAAAAAAAAAAACAACTTCTGGATCTAGAACTGGACCTGCAGTATTCTTTCACAGAATGCCAGAGAGAAGACAAAATTAGATACATGTTCAGTCTAATTAAATTCAAACAATAATCCAGATACAAAAAGCAAAAATGTGGCAAAAGGTAATCCCAAAACACGTGGTAAACAGAAAACAACAACATAACAGGACAATACGGCAGCAACAACAAAGACAGAGTGAGCAGGGTAATAAATAGTGATGGGATAATGAGTAATGATGACTGATCCTAAGGGTGATGATAATCATGAACAGGGGGAACCCCAGAAAAGACGTAGGCACAAAGGACTGTGGGACACAACAACCAGACACTGTTACACCAGACCCATAAAATTTACAATTGCGCGCCGTCTTAGCTCTTACGAAGAAAGAATAAAGGTGAATGAATATTTTTGTTATGCTCCTCTAAAGGATGAATGTGGGGGGAAATGTTACAATTGTTGCAATTGTATTAAGCTTTTTGTTAATGCTTGGAAAATATAATATTGAATATTCGTTTAAGTTTCTCCTCATCACCCCTTTAGGCCAACTTTTAATGTCAATAGTTCAGTCATCATTCCTATTGACCACACCGTGTTTCACACAACAAACCTACCTATCTGATTTCGAAAAAGCAAAATTAGCTGCTATAATTACAAAACCCTGCAAAGATATCCTTGTCAAGATCGTCTTCTCTCTTTTTTCTGCCTGTCCTCTCTGTGGAATGAGTCAGGGGGACTCTCAATCTCAGTGAGTGTGTGAATGAATCCATAGAGACACCGTTTGGGCAAAAATAAGGGAACGTTATCATTCACAACTTAATTACACGCCCCGGGAATCTGAAGTCAGCAGTGAGTGCCAGCCAGCACATCTGTGATAAATTCAACCAAAAACTCAGTCTTCATTTACTCAACCCTCACATCATTCAACTGTAGTTCGTACCTGTGGAACACCAAAGGTTCAGTTTTTGGTCGCTTTCTTCAATATGATAGCCTAATAGCCAACGAGGAATGTGACAAAGAGAAACGCCTCATGAGGCCATCATACTGAAGCCCTTTTAAAGTAGAATATATTTTTAACAGTTTCAACATGCCCCCCCAAACACATCCGTCTAACCTATGATTACATAGAAAAAAAACAATGGTTAAGCAGTAACAGTAAAAGCAAAAAAACACGATTCTGTTTAAACTCTTAAAAGTCTCATATAAAACCTTTCTTGTATGCTGCATATTATGGGTCTCTGAAGTCCAAATTATTTTTTGACGCAGGACAGGTCCCCACTGACTGCGTAGGTACATCTTGGCATCCGTGAGGAGAAATATAACAACGGTCCCAATTCATGACCCTAACTTTTGAGTCTAATCTTTTCACTCAATCAGGCTTAATCCAGTTCATAAACGGTCTGAATGATTCAGTTCAAGAATCAAAACTGATTTAGTTCTGAGTTCAAATAACTGACTTGATTTTGATTTGAACAGCTTTCTGGAATGGGGAGATCTCATCGTAGCCTATTGTATCAGAAGACTTGAAAACATTGGAACACTCAACATGATCTCAAAAGTTCTTCTCAGAAGTCATACGGGTTTGGACTTAAGGTAAAAACCAATAAGAAAAAGTCTTGATTTTGGGTCAGGTGAACATATATTTTATAAAGGATGATTCAACTCAAAATGTGAGGAGGAAATTCTGTCAACATTTACTCACCCTCCATGTCATTCGCCTTCTGCAGTGAAAGCAACATATTCAGATATTTTAAAGAACATGGTAACCAAAATAGTTTTGTTGATCATTGTTTTCCATTGTATGGACAGAAACAACACTGAGCCATTTTTCTAACAATCTTTATTTTCCACAGATGCAAATAAGTCCTTACAGGTTTGGGCGGAAACATAAAAAAATGACAGAATTTACATTTTTTGGTTGAAAACTATCCCTGGTCAAGTATTGAACGGAGAGTGATGTTGAAAAACAGAGATGGTCAATATATGAAATATGATCATGCCATTCTCTGAACATCACACAAATCCTCTTCAATACTAAATTATCAAGGTGAGCAGGATTCACAAAGTACAAAATGGTCCTGGACTCAACATCCCTTGTTGTTCCTGGACACAACATTCCAATACAATCTCACTTCAGATAGCGATCTAACCTTTCCGGAAATAATCTGTTTTTAGGCTTACACTCCGGGTTTTTAGGTGCTTTGTACACTCGAATCTTGTAATATAGCTGAGTGTCATTTCCTACTGATGTATGGACATAACTATTGATAGGGGTTAGGTTGGTCGGGGTTAGGAGTAGGTCATTCTATATTTTTGGACAATTATGGTTGATACCCGGAATCATCCAACAAATGTGTGAAGCATCCAGGAACATGTCTTATGGGCCAAATCACCAGGCGACCCAATAGCAGGTGAGCTGTGAGTTTGTTTCAGGTGAGAGCTGGTGGGGAGATGGGACTGCTATAGCATGACGCTAATGCAGCGGTGGCCGAGCCACTGGCCAAGACGGGTGGTCCAGGTATGGCACCGGGCGGATTTATCCCAGGACATGTGGCGGCTCGGTTTGAAGTTTAATGCGCCAGCTGCCGGCTCTGCCAGCCTGGATTTGGCACTACGATCTGGCGGTGGTCACGTCACAGAGGCAACCTGCGGACGATCGGCACGACCGCAGCACGGACGGGGAGGCGTGGGGCTGCCACGAGCCCATGCATGGGGCCGTGTGCCGCGGAGGGGTCGAAGTGCTCTTTGAAGAGTAACACCCCCCCCCCCATTTCCATATTTCATTACACGCAGCTGAGCGACAGACGCCCCCAGAGCAGATGTTCTATTTTCAGACTATTTAAATTTTGGACCTGCTTTCGCTCTGTTCTTGACGCGAAGAAGAAGAAAAAAGATGGAGGGGTTTTCAATCAATACACAACAGCACAGCTGCCAAGCTAGTTGGGAATTACGATGCTGGTGTGGATTTATACAACCTTTTTTCCACACACAATCAGTTGATTTTAAACTGGGACCCAAAAATGGACAAAGCACAGAAAAATTAAAACCTCTGTTTCTACTGTCTCCAGTCTGTTCCAGTCATTGTGGAGGATGCCACACACACACACCACTAACACACACCACATCTTATTGCACAGAGCTATTCCACTGAAATTGCTTGATAAATGTGGTTGTTCACTCATGCCCTAATATTTTAATTAGTTTATTGAGTTTTGTTTATTCACATTCAATTTTAAACCTGTTCTTTTGTGCTCACCCAGCGCCTTCCTGAATCATTGAAACAGGCCATATTTATCAGTAATCCAACGTTATTAGCTCAGAGTAGATTTTAGTTCTCAAGATGTTTGCTCGTTCCATAGCTCCAGAGATTTATTGGAGCTCTAAATTAGGCATCAATTGTGTCTAAGAACTTTTATTACCTAAAATCCCTTAGGAGAAGATAAAAAATAACGACAAAAAGCAAGATACAACTCTGCCTATAAAATGAGTCCATATAGGTTTAGCTCATCCTAATTTGGAGATTGGTTAAATGAGAAATGTTTGAGTTCAGGTGTATAAAGAATAAACTGGTTGGTCAAGACACTGGTGTCATAGATACATATATATAAAGATTATGTATGGATTAGCTATATATTACAATATATATAGATATATATATATGTATATATATACATAGAGATATATCATTATATTACAAACACCACAACAATCCATTTTTAATACGCAGAGTTTATGCCATTGAGGTAGTTGACTGAGGATGCTTTAGAAAAATTCCAAATCAATGTTTTGATTTGACCCCGGTTCATATTTGAACTCCACCATTGCAAACAGGGCAACCAAAATGACCTTGGCAATTATTCACAATTTAGACTAGTCAAATAACCAATAAGGTGTCATTAATGAGACAAAAAAGCTTTGCAAGCAAAGCTTTTTTGTGGGATTACCAGACTGCCATAGACTGCGATATATTTAATAAACTTGAAATAATTAATTCCTTTCTGCAGTTCCAGTTTTTAAATTCCCATTCAACTTGACCTGTGGGGTTGTGAACCTTCCATATTTCCAGCCATTGCCTTCACTTCCTGAATTATGCACCAATGATTCTACTATGGCGTCCTACACGGGCATAATGATGGGACAAAATAACATTGTGGTAATGCTGTTTCTGCATTTGTCTGAAAAAACAATTTGCCACGCCCCTCAAGAAACTTGCGTTCGCAAACCTGAAGAAAAACAATATCACGGCCTCGCAGGTACAACCAAATGTCGCTGATCAGCCGCCCCAAAGTTTCTCGTAAGTTTTGGAACAGTGGTGAACGCAAAACAATATTCCTTCCTTTTCCCAGTTCACATACGTGTTTTCCATTCACCACGCTCGCTTAGGGGCTCCATAAGTAATCAGTTATGGGGCTTCTCAAAGATGAGGTCCAATGAACTCCTGGTGGTTCTAAATACATTAATTTGGCATCTTTGTTTTCTTAAGGAATAACATGCCAATCCTAGTTCGTGCATTAACATACCCCCCCTGTTGTTCCCCAGACGCACTAACAGTACACAGTGTTCACCCTGATTAATTAACATTGTCCATTTCCCCAAATTTTTGGAGCTTTTCGGTAACACACTATAAAGTCCCCACTCGATTACACATACAGCCCCAATGGTTTACTATTGCGCCATTACTTACCAAAGCGCGAATGAGAGTTATGATTCTTTCAATATTCTAAAGTGCCTATGATCATTATAGTATAACATTTCTTACTCTTGCATTGAGCAGACAAAAAAGTTAAAATATAAAACAGTCCTGCATATCAGTTATCAGACACTTGAAAACATTAAGTCTGTTTAAACAAAAAAACAACTTTGTTCGATCTCTAGTTACAAAAACTTAGACTCTATTTTACTGTGCACTGTTTAAGTTCAGCTTGCTCCCAGTGCCTTCACACACACTGAACTCTGATATCATTCTCAGGCTAATGTCTGCAGGCTAATGTACTGCACCATCTCACAGCTATTAATATGGATTTGATCCTGAGATCACGCAGCACCCAATACTTCTCTAAACTGCAGGAGCACGGCTGACCTTTGTAGGAGTGTGTGTAAGCGACAGAGGGAGGGTGCAACGAGAATCTCATTTCCACAAAATACTGTTGTCTACATTCAGCGAAAAAGTGATGTCCCTTAAAAGATGACAGCAGACATGTCTGATGAATAATATATTCCTTAATGCATGATCTAGACAAACACATAGGTGGACTACTGTGTGCCTGAAGCAGAGATAGCTGCTGCACCATTGCAGGGCCATCCACCACTGCCCTAACCCAATCAACTTTAACGTGCTCCTTTAATCCACTCGGTCCATCACGCACACTGCTCCTAATCCAATCGAACGGAGCCCAATTCCAGGACGACAATCTACTCCACCTGGCGACCACGAGCATCGTGAAGCGCCCGGCTATCTGATGGCCCTGAGTCATCTCGCGCATTGACAAGCAAGCTTCGGTCCATGTGCTACCGGTCCTGCCAACGTCTGCTCTACACCGAATTCCTATCACAATCCAGTGCGATCCCAACATACAATAGGGCGAGAAGACCCACAAGTTGTACCAAAATCCTCCTTTCCAACGAAAGAAATCATTAGGAGATATCCCTCTAACCTGACCTACATCTACCGTACCCACACACCCCACCCCCAATAGCTATCTTAGCACCCACAAAAGAATAGACGGCGTTTTCACTTCACATTCATATTTCATAATTTAATATATTTAGATGAGCAGACTTAAAAAAAAAAAAAAAAGCGGTCTAAAAATGCTATCTTCTTCTATATACAAAAACAGCTTGTATTCTATATACAGATTCCCTGATAGTATCAGGTCTCCCAGGATGAAGCTCTGATATTCTGCTCATGGTTCAGCCCGTCTTTTTCTTCAGGCACGAAAGCTCTGATAGGATGAATGGATACATATAAATCCGTTTTTGTTCCGGGTTTAAATTATAAATATTGTGCCGATCCTTGGGACGTGTCGCAGGACGCTGCGCCCACCAGACTCTCTTGTGTTAAAATGCCCACAAACCCCCTTAAATGTCTCTTTAACGAACACGTGTTTTGCTTTATCCCTACACTCCCAGGCACATGTGTCGACTATATTATACTTTTACCCCCATTGGGGTTGGTTTAGTGTTCACATTAAAGACCATTCTAGGAAGAGACACCTACATGTTTTCCAGTGCTGTAGCGAGGACTCAATATAGTTGACACTGCACCCATCCAACACGCAATGCATATGAATCCAATGCACCTCTCTGAGCGCCCTAGGCGGAACTACAGCGCTACGAACATTGTTTCACCACTAATTCTGGGTACACCTAGTTGCTGTTGCGGTTTTGCTTAATGAACTGCCCCTCACAAGCTCAAGAAAGACATTTGGTGAATCCAACGACTACTCAACATTGTCGTTGAATTCACATAAGAGATTTTTAAAATTAATAGTAACTTTAGCCCCCCCATAGCTGATGTTTTATTCTCAGATAACATTCTCAGGCACTATAATAACAATTTATTTGCGGTGCTAATTAAACGAAAGTATCGCACGTTTTCACAGTGTTTTAACCAAGAAATCGTCTGTTCTCTCATCAAGAAGACCCTCCCAGAATCCTTCGCTCCTAAGCTCCCTAAATATTGCAGTACGGGCCCCTGTATAAAAAGTTAAGGCCGAAGAAAATGGAATAAAACTTCCGTAGATGGCGCCCCACCCATTTAATGCGTCTGCTGTGTTCTTTCTACCCTTAGACTGCCCTGCCCACCCCCCAAGAAAAGCACACCCCCCTCATGCTAATCCCTGTTGGCTTATTCTGAGAGTACAACTTGCCCCTACTGAATATGAAAGACATTAACTTTTTCACTTGTGCACTCTATATATGTATTTTGCAGTCTCTGTGTGGGTAATATGTGTCACACATTCTTCAAGACATTTTATGATCTTGCTGCTTGAGCAAGTTAAATCATAATTAGGTTTTGCACTCTCTACGGGAACAAACTGTATGACGGCTGGGCTGCTACCTGCGCACACTGTGATGTAATATTATTTGTGGTGGTTGCTAAGGTATTCTGGATGGTTTCTAGGTGGTTGCCCAAAGGTCCAAAAAGTTGGTGGTCAACTCACATTCTTTACTTTCTTCTGGTCTATGGATCTTGCTTGTTCTATGTTCCAGTCCCATCTCCTCGTTCTCTCTCTTTTCCTGTATTGTTTCCTTTTCCCTGACCCCAGACCAAAACTTTGCCATCTTCCTCGTATGTAACATGTCGTTACGTCCGCGCATTCCATCCTGCACAACAAAACTACATGAACTAATCACAAAACTAATCATATCCAGACTTCACAAATTCGTATGTGCTTCTCAAACACAGTAAAAACAAATATTGAAATTACAAAATTTTCTGATTAAAAAAAGAAATCTCAACAAAATGGGAGAAATTTGCAAACTAGAAAATGACTTATTTCCCATTAAAATGTACAGTAAGGGAGCCCTGGTACTGTACACACCTGCTATTTTAGTTCCTCTAAATGTCATCCATTTCTTGATATCTGCAAATTGCAGACAGCACAGCAATGGACAGAGTCCAGTGTGGCTGTGTGTGTGGCACCAAGAAAAACATTTAAAGAGGTAGGTTTTGACAGAGCTAATAATTCTCTCTCAGTGTGTGTGACTCTTTGATGTTTCAGACCCCCTCGTCTGACCCACAGTAGATCTTCTTCAGACACCGGACACTTTCTCCATCTCACCCACTCATTATATTCTACCTGCAGTTCGATTTCTACGAGGTCACCATCAAGGCCCATGTGTCCACAGGTCAGAGGAGTCAGGAAGATGGATGACTGATTTGCAGAGACTGACCCCTGGGGTGACGGACAGCCTGATCCTCCAAACATAAGTCTGTTTATAAAGCCATAGTAACTGAATACAGCACTGCTGCCACTCAACTGTGATTAAACGCGTCTCCGCAGAGAAAATAGATACAGGGAATAGCATGGAAATGAAATAGACCTTTGCAGACCTCCTTCAGTTGATTTTCAGTCACTACACTTTCAACACTATATAGGTGAAAATCATCTGTTCATTCTGATTCTGGGGTGCTAAGTACACTAAAATCCTTTACTTTCTTTGACCCACGTTGCTCGAAGCAGGCACCTAACCTGAGCTTCTCCAAGTCTGCCAAACACGTCAATGTAATCGTACTTAAATCCACATACATAAAGGGGCTGTGAATGACATATTTGTGAGAATACAACACATTACCTGACAAGGATCACACCCTGAAAGGTGTCTTGACAATATCATAATAATCGCTTGGTGCATTCAGAAGTCATCCTGGGAACTTTCATATTTCACGAGGATGACAAGTCATAATTCACGACATTAGGTGCATTCAAGTCTTGGGCAGAACAAGATGGCCGGATTACCTTTTCGACATATATATATATTTTTACTCTCTACACCTACAAAATGAGTGGATAATGAATGTCATTGTGTTTTTTGCGCTTTGTCTGGTTTTATAACCATTTTATTTAAACTGAATCATTCTATATAGGTTATTTATACAACAATGTCATATTTTGTATATCATAACATATAGGTTTAGTTGTAGATGACAAAACAAAATAATCATTTTTATTAATTTCAACACAGTTACCATCCAATGTACGGCTCAAGATGCGGCATCTCTATAGTCTCGGGGATGCCATCCCCATTGCATATGACTGTTGTATAAATAATAGTACCCTAGAAATTGGACTCTCTGGGTCTACCCCCAGAAAATTCGCGAGCTTTAACAATCATAATAACGACGTTTGTGGTGGTTGTAGTTAATGCATAGGCTAATGACAATAAAATCCGACCAGTACGACATGAATGCACATAACCATTATTTATCAGCTCTAGACATTTGTAAACAACAACTACAAAGGAGAAGGGGGGGGGCACACATTTTAGCCAATCAGGAGACGCTCTTACGCCTGTCAATCCTCAGAACGTCACGCCAGTGGAAGTTGGGATACTTGTTGGAAATGGCTTAAAAGGGAACCTTAACGTTCTGATTTTCAGCTCATGCTTGAAATCACTAGGGAGGGAAACCGTCTCCCATCTCAACAGCTAATGTAGTAACAATTTCATTATCAGCAAAAAGGTGAATTAACCGTTAGCGGTAGGTGTGGTGAAGTTTAAAACTGCGCTGGTATCGCGAAAGGTCTGTATGGACATTTTGCCGCTCATCTTCTCGATACGGCGTTCTCCTGTCGGAGGGAAGAAGTTGATGTTGTCGCGGCCTTAATGAAATTACCAAAGGTCCTCAAGAGCGGGGGAAAAAAGGAGAAAAAGTGAAAGAAGAAGAAAAAACAAAATGGTATTAGCAAAGACGAAGCAAGCTAAAAAGATCCCAGCTTTTACAAGTTCAGGGTACGGATTTAGAAGAACATGCCTGAAAACAAGCAAGTCAACTGCACAACTTGCATTTGAAACTAAAGTTACACTATTTTTGACTCGGGTGGTGCGGGGGGGAAAAAGGGGCCCTATATATTATTTTTTATCTCCTCTACCGCCTCACTGCATAACTACACTGATCCCGGCCTCCAGTAGCAGTCATGAGTGTAAAAATAAAGATATATCCCAAAAAGAGCACAGCTGGTTTTCATATTCAAAACCAAATACTTTTCAGTTTGGTAGAGTCATTACCCTACACACATTTACAACGTAGACAGCTTTTTACATTTCAAACAAATACTAAAAGACACATTTCTCTGAAGCCATTAACAAAACTATAAACAAAGTACACCCCGAACAGGACACTTGTAAAGGGGCATAGTTCCCCAAAAATTGAATAAATCGTCATTCACCCGCACCTCAGGTGTTCCAGCTTGCAGACATCGTTAATCCTCAGAACACAAATTAGAGATAATTTTTTTTAATGAAATCCTGAGCTAAATATCCATATTTCAAGGTAATATAAACATTTTTACTCATTTCCGCGGGACTGGGCCGGTGGAAGGCTTTCTGGTGGATGATGTAATACGTGGCATTGCGGAAGTGACGAGCGCTCGGCGACAAAACAAAACGGCCTGTTCGGTCATGAATTGAAGCACCAAAACAAGGATTTGTAAGGAAAAATGTAACGAGGATTTGATTATTAAGCCAAGAGGAGGATTAGCGAACGACGGGAAGACTGGTTGCCTTTCTTAAAGTAAGGAAACTTTGTTTTCTTTGTCCTGCATTTACACAGAGGCGCGGCCAAGACGCACCAAGTACCGACAGCTTAGTCGGCATAATCCACGTACCACAGTCGGCGGAATAGTGAGGAAAAGTGTTTATTATATTTCGAAAATATGGATATTTATCTAACGAAAAAACAAAGATTCGCTACAGGAGGCCTTTATTCACCCCCGGAGCCGTGTGAGGGATGTTGTATTACAGAAGCGCACACTTTATTTCACATCTTCTAAACTGTTGATAACTTAGCCCCATTGAAAGCCTTTTGAGGGCAGGGATACTTATGTAACTCCGATTGGATTCCATTCCGAAAGAAGAAAGTCACATACACCTAGGATGCTTTTGATTCCCTTTAAATGAACAGTGTAGAATGGCAGAATTCAACATTTTAGTAAAACACTTAAGAGGGTCATATCTGTACACTATATCAGATATAAATAGAAGCTAGCTTATGTGCTTCGTGCACCTAAAATGGGCTTTCAACTGAAAGTAACATCCTCACAATACACCTATATTGCCTAGAGGTTCTTCACATACCTTCCCCCTCACATGGAAGAAAAACATGGATAACACTGCATAGATCTCATCAGAGACTTCTTCTTCTTGAAAATTTTCCGTTTCGATCCCAAGCTAATAAACACATGTAACCCTTTTTTTACATTCTGACTGGTGTGTGAACAGTTGTCATCTTCCTGTCAACCGCTAGAGGGCTCTGCCGCGGTGTTTGACATCAGCTTGAAAAACACAGGGGTGTTGATTACCATCGTCCAAGTCCAGAGGCGTAGTGAGGAGAAGAGGAAGTCTGGATTTTTTTTCACCTTTTTTTCCCCACAATTTGCTGCTGCAGCATCACTCAGGACCTCCCATGTCTAATTCTGGAGGTGTTTTACTGAAGACTTTCACTCTGTTTCACACTCTTGTTTATTTGTGGAAAGCAGCTACAATGTTTTCATGCAAAGCAGCAGCTTGGCTAATTCTATTGTTTTGAATAAATTACTTTCTACTTATAAGCTTTCAGGGAGCTTGGAAAGAACTGGGGTTCCATTATTCACTTTTAGTATAAGGCCAACTGAAATTCAGACTCAAATCAGTTTCATCAACACAGAACTGATGTATGTGCCTCTATGAGTTTAGTAACATGTATAGATGTTGTGATAGACATATGCAGAGGCAACTTTCTCCATGTTAACACCTTCACTACCTCCCAGGTGTACAAAAAAAGACAAAGTTTCTTTTTGACACCAACATCAATTACTTGTAGAGCAACTATACAGAGTATATAGTTGCAATAAATCTGGTAAAGCCCAATTGCTGCATCTTCTAGCACTCTTCCAATGAAAGCCAACTGATTTATATGTTGTTACCTATATACTAATAATATTTTAACACAAATTAAATTGCTTAAAACCACACAATCAAGATGCTTTTTTCCTAACTCATAGCACCCAACCCATAACTGTTTTTAATTGAAGAACTAGTTTTTCAAACTTCAGAAATCACAAAATGAATCAAATGTAACTATCAACAATGTAAAAAAAAAAAAAACAGTTGAAAATAAGCAACAGCAAAAGCATCAGAGGCAATGTTTTAGCTTTGCAAAAACCAGCAATACGAACAGTAAAATCAGACATGAAAACTAAATCTGGGTTGTGTGCAGTGTGAACAAAGACCGGTCTCAGAAACATTGATATAAACCCAAAAATAACTACATGACACAAACGGTTTCACCGTATGTGGAGAAAACCATTTATTAATCGCTTGACTACAAAGAATTGAGAGAAAATACAAGACATCATAGATGTTAAAAAGGAATCCAGAAAAGTAAAGACAAGTACCATTTGCATAAATTGGGAACAAAGGCTCTGAGGATAAAAGGACGCCTTGTTGATCTTTTTAGTTTGTTTTAAACCTGTGCGTCCAGCACTGGACGCCTGATTCCCTGGATTTGTTTAGAAGTCAGGACGGTCCTTCTTCAGCTTGCTGTGTAGTCCATGCTCACTGCATAGAACTTGAAAAAGAAGAACAAAAAACTGAAAATTCAAAATAAGCAGTTTAACAACTTGCACTCTGCAAAATCCATTAACTCCACTGCTGTTTAAGTATTGAACTTGAACTCGACTCCACATCAAATTCACATTAAGACACGCGCATGATTAGATTTTATACCAACTAACAGAACACATAAAATGAGCTTATGACAGCACTTAATGAATTAAACTCATTAAGATCTGAGATTAGGTCCTGATACCTGTCCTACAGTCACATCTTTAATAGACTCCCCGTAGGCGATCCGGCAACAATGTATGGTTTAAGCGCTGGTCTAACACCACATGCGCTTGGTCAAGTTAGGTTGGCAAACTCAAAACTACTGTTGCATGCTGGATGCTAAACGCTTTGAAGAGTGCTTTATCAATGCCATTTAAAGAACGCTCTGAATCAAAAACAAAGTTTTACCACTACCACAGACTATAACTTTGACTTGTCCTCAGTTAATAAAAAACAAGTCAAAAATCATGCTTAAAGACAGTTAAAATGGTCCAAGGTAAGGGGAATATCACAGTACCTAAAAAGCAGAGAATATAGTCATTCAGTACAAAAAGGTGTGGTTTGAGCTGTAAAATTGTTTAAAACATACATTCAGCAGGTTTTATCTGCTTTACAGCAGTCATATAAAAAAGAATTAAAAGTTTTTTTATTTTCAATAGAAAGTTTATCATGCATTTATTTTTTAAGTTTATGCCAATCACTTTATACTCTAACCAAATTACTGTGCAGAAATGTGAAAAATTTGGGTTCAATGTTTTTTGAGTGACCTGATCGAAGACTCTATGAAAGCATTAATACACAGGATCCAAAATGAAAACTCACACTTTAATCATGTGAATTTAAAGTCGTAATGAGGAGCGTGTTTCAAAGTAAACTGCAGCAGTGAATAAAATCTGCTCTGGGGCAGTTAATTTCACAGTAAAATGTGTGACTGGCAGCTGTTCTAAGTTCAGGGCAGTCGCAAACCCAACCATCTTGTAAATGGAGATAGTTTAGAAACATTTATGCAGCACATAAACCAATGAAAAATTCAAAATGTCATTCATCTATAAGTATCATAATTTTACTGTTGTAATATAAAAAAAAAAATTGTTAGCCATTAATAATAATAATAATAATATTAAAAAAAAAAAAAGAGGCACACACCATGTTTCTGCATTCATTATTGAAAAGCTCTGTTTTCTGGTGCCTACTGTTAAATGTTATTATTGCGGCTCTCATAAATTTTAAGCTTTAAAAAATTTGTAAGCAAAAGAGGATCCTTCAAGTGGCTTGTTCAATAGACCAATCAAAGGCACTTTAGTGTAAGCATAATAGTTTCAAACTGAAGGGGGCCAATTAGTATGTTTCAATTCCACAGATGCTGTTGACAGAACTTCATGAAACTTCACAGAAATACATGGAACAAAATAAATCAGCTAATCTACTACACTTAGAAGCAATGTACATCCTGAACATTGTAGGGTTTAAAATCAAGGTTCCTCAAAACTTGTCTTAGAGGGCCAATGCGCTTGCAGCGTTTGGCGCCAACAACACCTGATCACAACCTCACCTACCTGTGATTTCTAATCCTTAAAGGTGCTGTATGTAAGATCTTGACTCTACCAAAGCACATAAATAACCATAATATGTTTGCAGATATTTAAGAAACAGTGATAAGTTAACATATTTGTTTATCTGAAAAAACAATGTCAGTTATTCTCTTGTGAAAATGTGCGTTACGGGCCGGACTGTCGGTCTTTGTCTTTGGTTTGTAAAACCCGCCCCACTGCCAGTTTACCAAATTGTATTTCCGCAACCCGGGTGCCAGTTGGTGGAAAACACAGCCGTAATGTCATTCCTTAATCAAGTTGCGCCGTTCCCTGTTTATAAGCTTGTCAATCTGGCAACCTGCGTGTGCTATCAAGTCTGATGAGTAGGGACCGGGTGAAAAAAACCCCTATCCAATCTTTTGAATTTGGACTGCAATACATAGTTCAACCACTCGTGGTCAATCCTACATTACAGCACCTTTAAGGTTTTATGGAAAGAAAGGATACAGCTAACAATGGAAGCTGACAATAAATGAAGTTTTCTACCTATTAGATTGTTTTATTAACGTCTAAACCTACCTCTTACAAAAATTCCTTACTGTTGTGCAGTGTGGCAAAACTTACACTATACTGATGCAGTGCATGCCCAATAGACCTACGCTGTATACCATCTAGCCTTAACCATCCTTAAGACATTGATTAGCATGCTCAGGTGCGTTTGATTAGGGTTAGAGCTAAACTCTGTAGGAAAGCGGATTTCGTGGGCCAGATTGGAGGATCCCTGGTTTAAATGATCATTCACATGTACCATACCTTGTACTGATCAGTGGGCCCCAGTTTATTCCAGGGCTCTGGGTTGTTCTTCCTGTGTCCCAGCTGTGGGATGAAGCAAATGAGTGCAGACAAATCGAATGAGGCATGCATGATAAAAAACTAAACACAACGATAGCACGAACATCTGAGCACTCAGCACTGTTCTTCTCTCCCAGCTGCTTGGGTCAAGGTATGAAGAATCACAAATCAGATTCAATAACAATCAAATAACAATCGTTCCTCAATTAAAAACTAGGCACCAGGCCTTGTATCATCTACTGTGAGAGACAGAATCTGTATCTAACGGAGAAATAGATGCTTACCATACATCTGGGTTACGCCAAGGCCAGGCGAGCCAGATATGTCAGAGACATGGTGCATCCACCGCCAATGAAAAAAAAATAGTGGATCAACTATAGATGAGAGGTGGACCAAAAAGCAAAATAAAAATACAAATATAAAGCAAGTAAAATGACTTGAAGGTGATGCAAATTATGCAATAAACTGCGAAACATGGTTCACGGCCATCTAGTTAGTGTTTCACAACTGTTTTGCTTCAGAACGCACATTTTATTGTACATCAAATCGGCAACCCAAAATATTATTTATTGTACATAAGCAAATAACATTTCCAAAACTATATTACCAGACCTCCAGTTGAGAACCACAATCTAGATTATACAGTAATGACTGACATTACTGTTACATAAAAAACGGTTCACAAACTTTGCTTCATGAAACACATAAAAAGCCTTAAATAACTCAAATATAGCACATCAGAGTTCCTCCTAAAACTTCAGTTCACAAGAACAGAAGTTCAGAAGATGTGGACCATGAAATTAAAATATGAAGCCAACTAACAAATACATATTAAGAAAACAAAGATAAGAGCTGGAGCACTTCAAAGTAAAAGTGTATTTGGGCAATCTCGCTTCGTCCTTGAGCGTCCCTTGTTAAGTGCGCACATACAATAAAACTCGTTTAATGTCAATTCGTTTAAGGTCACATTTACACTTCCCTAATTACTTACATAAAAAGCGTCGCAATGAATAAACGTGGCACGCACAACACAATGATAGTGTAGTGTTTACTTGTTAATGACAGTGCGATGGTTTACACTTTTTGTGACACGTTTAGTGGACCTTGTGGCAACCAATATGAAACATTTCATTTTGGTTTCTACATGCTTAACTAAATAAAAAGGGCGTATTTTAGACGACGAAAACATTTAACGATTAGACTAAACAGTTCCATAAAAAATTTTTTAAATAGCTTCCATTAATCTTCCAGGCCTGGGAATCCACTATTTTAATACGTATTTTGGGATTAATTGGTTCCTGTTTTACTCAGAGTTATAAATAGCTAGACTGGTGGCATGTCTAGCATTCCGCAACAGGGCCGCTAACAGGCTAGCGGTAGCGGTTCTACAACTCCTCCTCGCCGCCGTCTTTACCGGATAAATCCTCCGAAATCATCGTTCACTTACGGCAGGGTGGCTTCTGAGTTGCCGGCTGACCGTGCTCAGCATTGTGACTAATGAGATGATATCAAATCTCCCAAAAATGTACAAATATAAATGGATTAAGCGTGGCCCGTTAACGAGCTCTTGCAGGACCGCTCCAGCACTGAGAGAAAAGGATTCAGTCCGCGGGGGTTTATACAGTTTGCCTGTTTTCTTATTTTATCATTTGACATACTTGTCCTCTCATTTAAGTTAATAAATACTTATTACAATCTAATAGTTCAAATGTTAAGAAAATAACGACAATAAAATTTATAACTCAATAATGGCATAATTATATACGGAGGTATTTTGTAAAGGCGGTGCTGTGGATACCCCTTGGAAAGCGCTGTGTTTGTTCTTATTGATCGCTGAGCTGATCTAGGGTCAGTTTGCGAGTTCGCACGGACACTACAGTGTTATCTGGAGTGATTTCAGTAGTTAAGTGGTAAAAGTGAGAAACAGAAGGCCGTTCTAAGTCGAAATTGTGTTTGCGTTGATAAGACATATGATTTTAAATGTGCAGGAAGTATATGGATACGTTTGACTCACGCACACATATTTCTATTTGCTGTATGATATTTCTGTTCCTTAAATGGTTTTAATTTGTTGTCTGTGTAAAGGGTCTGTTTCACCTGAGCTGTTCATGGACGATAAACGAGTTGTGTTGTTGTAAATGTCAGGCTAACAAAATCTGTCAAGAACATGTCTGGGTCATATTTCCCCTCAAAGATTAAAGCTAATAATAATAAAAAATAAGATACAATTGATAAAATTAAGTCGTTTAAATTCATTTCTCTTTGAAATTAAAGTTTAATTAAATTATACCTATTTTGCATTGGGCCATTATTTTCATACATTAAGGACATTTGCACACGAATGTGACTAATATGCATCTCTAATGTATATTAGAGATATTTATATATAAATAATACACTTGACTAAACAACAAATAAAACTGACTGTAATTTATACAAAATATTGATTTTTACAAAATTCTAAATTAATAAAGCTATATATTAATATATAAATGTATTCTAAAACATATATTTTAAATAAATCCTTCTATTAACAAATGGAACATAGACATGTAGTCATAAAAAAATGTTTTAAAACATGTCACCAAAAAAAGGTTTGTGTATTGTAATTTTGCACAATATAATAATCTTACAGTACTCTGAGTTATTTTAATTGCAATGCAATTAAACAGAACAATAGTTGTTTACCTCCGAAATGTTAGTTTTGCACAATATAAATATTTTTATTGAATTAATTTTAATAAGCATCATCCTGCATTTAGCTTCTTTATATTCATGGCATGTGTAACAAAAGCACCTTAATATTTGCAATTTACATAGCCTAAAAGTGCTAAGCTTTAAAATACATGAATTAAAATAACGGAGAGGCAGGGAAAATGGAGACAAGGCTCTTCATCACTCGTTTTAGCGCCAGGACAGGCCTCAGGGCAGCTTGTTCACACGGTGAGTTGTGTGGAAATGTATTTTAGGGAGCTCTGCAAGCTGCCAGTTCTCCCTCTGCTGGCTCTTTTAATCAGATTGCCTTCCTGACAATCCGGCCGTGTTTGTTTCCCTCCAATGGCATTTTCTGCTTTGAATGGGCACATTACCTTTGCTCAATTCTCTGTAGGCAAACCGAACTGTTCTCCTATTGCGAATCACGATTATGAGAGGTGTAGGGCTGACTCTCGTCAGGTAGCCCCACGTTTTTTCAATCCATTTAAACTGCTGTGTTTGGTGGTTCTTTGCAGTCCATTCAAGTCAGCTGCATGACACGCGGCCATTACTACTGGGCAGTAGGGTTTGCCCTGTCCCTCGTTTAAAGTAAAAATCGGCTGAATTCACCGAGTTAGTATGCCTTCAACATATTGCAATTTACCTAAAACCTGAGGACAAATTACAAAGTGTAAAGACAAAGTCTTAAATTTTTGCCAAGAATAACATTTTTGTTCCGCTATATGGCTCCGCGTGTGTTGCATAGCACCAAAAAAAAATATACTGTCCATCAAGTCTTTATAGGAATCGATGGGAGAAAACGCTTTTGAAAAACTGTCAACTCAAAAACTGACCTACTCGTAATCATGACCCTGCCCCCGGGCTCCTGAGTATTTTTACTGCTTGCCACTCGGCACAAACAACGAAGGTTGCTCATTGTCTTGTGAAAACTTTCCGAGGTGTGTTCGATGATAAATTTTGGGATCATCATATGGACGCTTCAAGTGGGCTTAAATAGCAGGCACGTTGGCAGGTAGGGGGGGTGTCAGTGGGTGCTTGAGCCGCCTGCCCCTTTTCCTCTTGATGGCCCAAAGTGCCGTTGTGTGTCTCTTTTGTGGGGGTCAAGGCAATGTTATCTATTATTAATTGAATTATTATTATTATTGAAGTTTTTTTTGTAATTAAACGGCATTTTGTTGAAGGCGCTGCCCAATCTAATTCTTAGTAAAAAAATTGAATGAATAAATAATTTATGACTCGGGGGTAAATACCGTCATAATAAAATATCCAACATGATGATAGCACTTTCACCTGCACGATCCTCATCCGTCGACAATTCCATCACGTTCGTTACACCTTTTAATTTAGCACACTACGCAGTGATGCCTTCCATAACATCCATGGCTTTAAGCACCCCGTCTGTCTGGTGGCTGATGGCAAGGTGTTTTTGTGATATATACTTCTTTCGGTGAGACCCGAGACCCTTCAATTAGTTGCGCCCACCCAACTTACTCCCGGCTGTTACATCGAGAAAACATACAACGAAAACATTTTAAAAAAGATATGGCAAGTCCGCCGTTTTTGTCAAGGTGGGTTTCTGGGGATTAATAGAACTAAGTTATCAAAACTGCAATTCGGCTCGAAGGAACCCCCCCGCGAGTCTGCGGCGTGGTCTCCACCTCATTCAAGCGAAGATCCCCTGTTCCACCAGGCGGCATTATGGCCAGCGGAGCGAGTCGCACATCGTCCGCCCCGATTTCAGTGCCCAGGCTGATGTGATAGCGCTAGCCCCCATGCCAGCAATGGTTTCCGCCCCGTCTCAGAGCAGTTGAGGCTTTCGAGCCAGCCGTATTCCGCTAGCGTATTTCCTCCTCACCACCCTATTCAAGAAGACAAGACGGATGGGCAGGCTCCCACTGCCCTTCACATCTCAACACGCTTAAGGCGGCGCCCCTCATGTAGACAGCTATTCAGGATGATAGGCAGAGCCTCTCACACAATGTGCCGCAGGGACTGGGTGCGTTTCGCTGGATCTAAATGATCCGATGCCTTACTTTCACATTCAGAATAGCCACGCCCCCACCAACAGGCCGATTCTTGAGTATTCGGCCATTGAGGAAGTGGCATCCATCCTGACAAATCCGTCCTTCCCGGGACTGTCCCCGTAGTCACGAGCTTCCCGGCACTTTTAGCAAACGTCTCGCGCGGATCTCCCTCATTCGCAAATTGGTGCCCTTCGCCCTCCGTCAAGGGGCGTTTCAGAAAGATTTTGGGCCTTCTAGCTTCTTCTGCATCTGCGCAGTAACTTCAGCTGGGCCTGCCGCTTCCGCATGCGACCCCCCTTCAGTTCCGCGCTGAAACCATATAATTTTCCGTCCCACCAGCTTTTGTCTCTCGCCATTGGCACATTGCTTGTATACACGTGTAGGTCGGTCCGGCCAGTAGGCAGTGCCCCTGCCCCCTTAGGAGGCAGACGCTCTTTTGTATGTAGTCGGGGCGTGCCTCCTGGGTGTGGGCTAACTGAAGATGGAAAGTAGTCTTGACAGACACCTCCAACAACGTGGCTGTATTCGAGTGGTGCAATACCACTTTTCTTGCGGCTTCTCACTGGTCAAAAGAGGAGAGTGTTCGGCTTCACACATCAACTGCCGGGAAATGCTTGCAGTATGTTTGTGGGCCGTGTTACCTTCCTGGCCAAACGCCGAAGGGGACACCACATGCTAGTGCGACTCATCAGACAGCACTGGACAATGGTGTTCAGGTGTGTTTAAAAATCGTGGCCAGGGCGGTCTCTCCTCGTAAGCGCCTCTTCTTTCGTACTGGTAGGTCGGCCTCTTGCAATGGGTTCAATCTAAACGTTGTGTTCGCTGAGACCAACGGCAATGTACTGACTCGATCATGTTTGAACCGGGTCGGCTGTTACTTTCTCGTGCATATCAGGGAGCACAAGTCCCCTCAAAGAAAGAGTGGATGCCTCCACCCTCCATATGGGTTCAGGAGAATCTGGGACACGTCTTCGGGCAGCGTGCTAAGCGCTACAGTGGTTCGCTCTTCACCTCAGGACGGCACTGCTCACTGCCGGGCCAATTTACGTTTTTGAAAGGAGACAAGGTGTCATGTGTTGGCCCACGACTGGCCCCAAGTCAAGGAGCGGAAACGCAAAGGTTCTGGAGGACCCAGGCAACTGGGTCGACAGAGCTGTCTCAGCTGCTTCCTAGCAGCCGCTGTAAAAGCCTTTAAACGCTTATGATATGCTTATCATATGTTTTTCAGAATACCATAGAAATCATGTATAAAAAATAATCGACAAATACTGAAGCAGCAAACTTTGTAAAACACATTTATTGTCACTTGCCAAAAACTTTTGGGCCATGACTAGCCGTGGTCCTCACTTAACTCTTAATGCTACTGTTAGCTAGTTTTAGGCCAGAGAAATCTTGCTGAAGCACAAGATGCCATTAAACATTCTGCTTGAGGGGGCATATGAAAAGTATAACTTACATACGAGTAGACCAACGCAGAAAATTAATGTTTTCGTCTTCACTTGTGATTGGGGTTGAATTGCGTGGGGACATTTTGCTCGGTTTCCTGGCGTTGGATCGTGGTAACTGGAATCAAATAAATTAGGCATTGCCTAATCCTCTCATGGGAAAACTGGGCATTAGTGGTTGAGTGCCCTACGGGACAGGCATAGTTTTGTTTCATTTTTGGAGCATAAAGACACCATGAAACGCGATGTGAGGAGGGCTTCGAATCTTCCAATGTTTCGCTATGTGCTGATCCAGAACCATAAGAGAGTGTCTTGAGTTCTGCCCGCTGATGCAACTGTACCTCGGCTGTCCATTGGCTGCATCTGCGTCAATTGGGAAGGGCTTAACCAATAGGTTCCAGTTGCTTCGCAAAAGTTATGTAGATTTTTGCTAAGGCGTATCCAAACGCCTACAGGTTGGTCCACGCCTACTGTGTCATAAATGAAACAACACTCAGCTCAAATCAGGTATAAAAACAATTGGCGAATGTTTAATTGAAAGTTGAGTTATTAAAGGGGGAAAATTTTAGTCATTAATCACTTACCCCTTGGTAGTTCAAAACCCTTAAGGCTTTGTTTCAGTCTTCGAAAGAACCACAATTTAAAGATAGTCTGTATGACACCCAGGGAGGCGTGGTGACTGTCCCATATTACTGGGCCAAATAATAACAGTTTCAAGGTCCCAGGAATAAATGAAAAGAAGCGTCAGAATACTCCATCTCTGGCATCATTTATTCAAAACCGTAACGTTATGCAGCGCCACGAAATAATTTTTGTTACACGAAGAACCCAACAATAACAACTTTCTTTCAACCAATTCCACTCCTCTCCGTGTCTCTCCAACTCAGTTTAAGCGCCATTTTGGGCCAATTCTGAGCTGTATGCAGATGGCATACGCTCTTTTCTGTGTCCTCCGGTGCTTGCACTGATGTGGCTGTTTGGCTTCAAACACCAAAGCGTAAAAACACGTAAAAAACGTATCCTTGTGGCGCGGTCGGACACAGAAGAGCGTCATCACTCTTTCAGACTTTCCTCGGACGCTTGACGACTGTTGTTTATTGTGGCAGTCTATGCTACAGGCACAAGGATCATCCCTTTTTGCATCCGAAAATAGCTTAAATTGTGTTCGGCAAAGACGAATGAAGCATTTTACGGATTTGTAAGCACATGGGGGTCAGTGATTAATGACCAAAATTTTTCATTTTTGGGATGGAGTGATCCCTGTAAAATTAAAGTTCCCAAATCTATAGAACGATTCACACTCTGAAGTGTCTGTTTTATGTGTGTTGTTTAATTAATTTGTTGGGACGTTTTTTGTGTTGATGGAGAGCTTGTAAATTAGGCCTCATAGAGCTGTGTTATTAAAAAACGAATTTATAAAACCAATCAAAATCCATTACAAACCCACTGGGTCACCCTGGTTACCGTGCGCTGCTGAACATCACGGGACATTGATTAGCAAGGGGTTTCGAAGCTTCACAGAAGCAGTTTTTGAAATGCGTCCACCACGTCTTTAAAGGTGGCTATTGCTAGCATGACAGACCACAAACGCGCATCTCCTGGTCTAGGAGTGTTTGTTTTTAATGTCCAGTTGGTTGTTTTTTCCTTTCCGCACTCTCCAAACAGAGAAACATGATGGCTAGCCTGACTTACATAGGCGTTTTTTGGGCAGACGTTCCCAGCGATGACAGCTGGTCAACGAAACATGATTGAGTATACCATTTTATTTAAACACTACCATTAGGATTCTAAAACAGAGCGGTTCATAAGAAGATGGCTGAGGAGAATTAATCTAGACAATTCGCCATTTTTATTCTGACATAAGGAATCAGTATAACTGGGGCATGATATTGTTTTGTAAAAACTAATGCGCCAACTTCATTAATATTTGTTTTGCTGACTATCAAACGATACCACATGAATATAAATATGAAACATCTGGTAGAAAACGCCATGTTTTTGACAAATAATGAATCTAACATGTGTTTGGTGGCATTACATCTGCAAAGTAAACACCACGGACACATACACTTATTGGGGAATGCAATGACAAGCAGACAACTTCAACAGAAGGAAATTTTACTTCCTAAATTATGACTACCATAAAGGGCAGAACACACCTGTCTGACTTCTCAAATGTCTAGAAGGGTGTATATAAAGAAAAGGTGTAAAAAGTAGTTTAAAGAAAAGTTCAATGGTGTGGCTCGCTGGACGTAGTCTTCGCAGGAAGTACAATCAGCTGTTGTGTGTCCTACCTTTTTTATAGACCGCCAATTTTAAATTGGATCTTTAATCTTTATTCAAACTTTAATCTTTTTGATTTCGCCTCATGAGCCATGACAGATTATGCTTAGGACACAGACACACATGTGCCACTGTCCCTCGTGGTTAGCCATGGATAACCCTTTTGCAAGATGATTGTCAAATATATCCCATAAGTAAATGTTCAGATACATCACAGGCATAATACAATATTGTAAATTGCTAAGAAAACATCATCTCTGAGTACACCAATGATGGAGAGTTCTTGTGGTATAATTTAGAATAAAGGTATCATGTTTCTTGTCTTCGGGTGTTCGGGACGCAGACATAATGTGCGCCCGCACACACCCATCACACACACACACACACGCACACACACACCACACACACACACACACACACCACACACACACACACACACACGGTTCCAGGTGTTCATCTGTTCGTCTTCTTAGGAGACTTTCCGCAAATTTGGCAGTCCAGTCGCAAGCCTGAAAGACAGAGCACAGTCCAGGTTTTGATCTTATTAGATATCTACTCTTTCACTTTGGGTATAGCAGCTCTGCACGGATGATTAGTCTGCTCAAGGTATAGACTATTCACTTTTAACAAGCTCAGAAGGGACACGACTTAGCAAAAATGTTGGACATTGCATGCCTGAATGTGTATGTTTCTAATCAACATTTTAATCCAAAGCCCTTATGCTCAAATAGCTGCCAAATGAAGTTTTGTAACACAAAAGTAATTTAGTACCTATGTAATAAACGTCTTTCACTGTATGTTATTTTTTTAAGGTTAACTAAAACAGTATTTATATTTGTGTAAAATTATACTACCGTCAATTGTTGGGGGGGTCATTAAGATATGTTTTTTGCTTTTAGAAATTAATACTTTTATTCCAGAATTTAAGATGAGTAGCAGTGATAGTAAAGACATTTGTATCTTACAAAATGTAAATGTTGTAAAAAGTTTTTAGTCATTCAATGACTCCTGACAAATGTATTACGTTTCCACAAACAATATTAAGCAGAGGCACAGTTTTTTTCAAGCATTGATCAGAATAATGTTGTTCTTTAGATCATCAATCATCAGAATTAAGAATGATTTGTGAAGAGTCATGTGACACTGAAGCTTGGGTAATTATGGCTGAAGAATTCAGCTTTGGCATCACAGGAATAAATTACATTTTAAAATATATTAAAATAGAAAGCAATATTTCTGATGCAGGCTTGTTGAGCATAAGAGACTTAATTTTGAATCATAGTGTTTGTGTGTGGGTGTGTATTACAATATATATGGCTTGTTGAGCAGATATATATATATATATATAATATAGTTGGACAAGGTATCACTCACCGAGAAAGACGAGGAAGGTACCAAACCACTGCATAGCGCTGATGATGTTCCCAAAACAGCAGCACAGACCCCAGATGGTGAAGAACTTCCGTGTCGTTGTGATGATGGAACAGGTGAGCGGCGGCCCAAAATACACCACAGTCATGAAGATGAAAGTCTAGGTGAATAAAACCCTGGATTATCACCTCGTTCTCACTGAGACGTTGGAGTCTACATGAAAGATATATTATACAAACAACAAACCCACCTGTCCAAGCAGCACTGGTGATACCGAACAGGAGGATATTATAGATGATGCCGGGATAGCGGTCAGCAAATGACAAAAACTCCTCCCACACACCTCCCCTGACCAAAGCACAACTATGCAGAAAGAAAGAGCCAGAGATCATTTTTCTTAGTAGACGGTTTTGTATATTGTTAGAGATTTGAATTTCTCATGTTAGCTGCAGTGAGCACATTCTGCTTTTTTGAACCTCATTTAAAAGTGTTTATTATGCCATAACGAGGTTGGCAAGTAACTTTACTCACATTTGGGCTTGGCAAAGTGTTAATTCTGGACACTGTATTATTTCGCATTTGCATAGTTGAAAGAGAAACTTTACAAAAACTATTCATTATTTCTGATGACTTCAGAGAGCACCACAGGACAGCTCTGGTTTCATAATGAGAGGTTTGGAAGGAAGGAAGTTTGCTGCATGTGTGATGAGATTAAAGATTAAAAGTGAGGAACAGATGCCTTTCAGAGCTGAGGCAGACAGACTGAACAGCTGCTGGAGATCAGCAGGGTTGCTTCTGTCAGGCCTGAAATAATAACAACAGCAACACTAACCATAGAGCCAGAGCTCCCCCTGCTGGAGGAAAATACACTGACAACGATGGAAATACTATTTAAATTAATGCAGGGTATTCAAATGATATCTAAATAATGTATAGATTTACTCTGAAATGGCTTAAAATTATGAATAAGGCAACAGAATACACGACATGAGCACCAAAATGATATTTAAGCTTTCTCATTTTATGCACCAACATGATAAAATCATAATAAACAGCAAAATACTTTTCAAACATCTGGTATTTAGTAAGATTTTTTTTAAACAAGTCTTAGTCACCCCGGCTGATTTTTATATGATCATACAGTTAAATAAATCAGCAATATTGTGAAATATTACAATTTAAAATAACTTGTTTCTATTTTAATATGTAATGTATTCCTGTGATGCAAAGCTGAATTTTCAGCATCATTACTCCAGTCTTCAGCATACACGATCCTCCATCCTAATATGCTAAAATATGCTATGCTAATAATAAATCATCTAAATAATGCTTATTTGGTGCTACACAAAAATTTTTCTTCTTATCATTATTAATGATAAGGAAATTCATGAAAACAGTTGTGCTGCTTAATATATTTATGGAAACTATAATAAATGATTTTTTTTTTTTTTTTTTTAGGATTAGTATTAATACAGAGTTCAAGAGAAAAGCATTTATTTGAAATATATCAACATTTTGTAACATCAATTATAATTTATTTATCAAATATATTTATTGTCAATTTTGATCAGTTTAATGTATTATTGCTAAATAAAACTATTAATTTCATTTTTTTTTTATCTTACTGCCCCAAAACTTTTAAACTGTAGTGTATTTATTATTATAACCGCCACGCAGGAAGTGATTCACAGAAATAAAATTAAGGTTGTTTTTTAAATACTGAGTTTAAAATCAGACACACTGCAATGTGTTAATCAAATATGCAGAAGTCATAAAAAAGCTTTGAATTTTCAAATATATCACCCATACAGAAGAGTTAATAAATATTCAAGTGATAAACATTTATTCTTTTATCTTTAATAACCAGTACTTTCACAAAGAGAGTGCCAGTGTTGCTATAATGTAACAAGTCTTTCTTTTTAATAACTTACTTATTCCTAGGACCAGTGTGGACCACATGTTGATGTTCAGCATCATGTGATTGGCTCCCGTCTGGTACCGTGCCCTCATGTGGTCCTGAGCTACACCTGTCAGCCCATCCAGAGTCAGAGACAGCAGCTATCAAAACACACACGCATCAGATCAGCTTTAACCAGAGAACAAGATATGGTATATAAGGGAAGGAATGGAATTAAGAGAGACCAACCGCAGCATCTCTCCAAAGCCAAATGTGTTATCTGATGTGCTGGAGCCTTTGTTGGGTTTGTAGAGGAAGAGAGCGACCCCGGTGACGATTAGAAACACACACAGATACTTTGCCATGGGATATTTCTTCCTTAGGATTGTGACACCCAGAATCATCACTGTGGAGACAAGGGGACAAAAACACAATGAGAAGACGTGACCAACACCATCAATCTGCAGGCGTTTCTGCTGGGTGTTAAAAAGATGTGCAAGAACAAAGAGAAGAGTGTGCCATATGGCCAACAAACACAAGTCAAAAAATATGGCCATATGGGAATATATGCTCACAGCTAGTCATTGAACATATGAGGCAAGCATACATTTTGTAGTCTAAACAAAAATACATCCTGATGAGATATGAATAAAAACTACACTGACCAAAAAAGGTATTTGAATTTTGTATGGGGGGTGCAAAAAACATTTTTTGGAAATTCACTTTTCTAAAGATTTTTTTATAACGATTAGTAAAGAACTTGTCCCTGCAGTTTGTGTCAACTTTCTTTTTTTTAATTTTTTTTTAAATAAAGGCCATCTAGATATTTTTTATTTATTGTAATAACTCTTTTATTATTTAGTGATACTTAAATGTCAAAAAACACTTAATAAGGGTCCAAAAATGTTGAGCCCACTGTGTAGTCTTTTGTACACTAACATTCAAGCTGGGGTTGGATTTGTTTTGTGTTATTTATATATATATATATATATAATATTAGGGCTGTCAAATGATTAATCACGATTAATCACATCCAAAATAAAAGTTTTGTTTACATAATATATGTATGTGTACAGGGTATATTTATTATGTATATATAAATACACACACATAAATTATATATTTAGAAAATATTTACATGTATATACATTTATATTCTTATATTTTATATTATATATAAATATATTTAATATATAAACATAACATATTCTTCTTAAATATATACATGCAATGTGTGGTGTATTTTATATACACATAATAAATATACACAGTATACACACATATGTTATGTAAACAAAACTTTTATTTTGGATGTGATTAATCATTTGACAGCACTAATATATATATATATATATATATATATATATATATATATATATATATACTATATATATATATATATATATCTTATATATATATATATATATATATTATATATATATTGGTCTCTAATAACTGTTTTTTATCTTAATGTATTTAAAAATTATGAAAAAAGTGATGGCAAAAGCTGAATTTATTTACTCCAGTCTTCAGGGTCACATGATCCTTCAAAAATCATTGTAATATTCCTAATATGGATCTAAAAAAACTTAACTACTTATTTTTGTGAAAACTATGATGCAGCTTTTCTAGATTCTATGATAAATAGAAAAGAAAGAACAGCATTTCATTAAAAAATATATTGTTTGCATGATTATATTTTTTTTTGTCACTAATTGAAATATTTAAAGTATTCATTTCATAAAAAAAAAGCTTGCTGACCTTAAACTTCTGAATGGTGGTGTATGTTCAAATGAAACTGTAAATCCTTAAAATCCCTTTTATTTTAATGTGAACTACAGTAAAACAAGCCCAGCATGTTCCACATTCTTCCCTGTGTTTGTGTGATAAAAACAGATCAAGATACTCACCTGGAATAGGTTTACAGGATTTTCCCAAAACCTAGAAAGAACAAAGACTCATGAGTGTGATGTTGTGAGGAAGAGAATCAGATATTCTCGAGTAGAGATCTGTGCAGACCTGTGTGGGGTAGTTGACATACTGCAGGGCCGAGTTACTGGACACCATGGCACCCAGGTAAGACAGAGAGCACATGCCATACAGCCAGCTTCTCGTGTGGTCCTGCTTTGAGCCCTCAAAAAACTGAATTACTACATACACAAAACAGAGAGCATGCTAAAATTACTTGTAATTTAGATTTTAAACACCTGCAGCAACATTTATGTGCCATAACATGATGCCACCCATTCAATACAACAACGCATGATCTCCACACATGCGATCAGAACATCTGTTTGACTCACAGAGTCTGGCGAAAGCAGCATTGATGATGCACTGGATGAAGACTAGTGTGGTGGCATAACGAAACTTCTCCTTCTTCCCCGCTTGACTGTAGTCTCCTCGCGTGCTGGATGAAACAGAAGACAGAGGCATTGAATTGTGGGATTGAAGGGAACAGCTGTGTGGAACAAGGAGACTTCATATGACTAACAGTAGCTGGGAAAGAAATTGTTGTTTAGAGCAGCGACTAATTTTAGCGCTTGATAAAAAATATTCTTCAGGATGCTGCAAGGTCAACTCATCTGAGGGGGTTCAAAACAGTGTGTAGAGACGAAATGGTTAAAAACATGGCAATATGATCTAGAAAAGAAAGACACTGCTTGTTCATCTGAAACAAATTATCAGATTTCAAAAAGAAAAAGACATTGTGCTGGGTTGTGTTCCTCAGAGACACACAAAGAAAAACTTTCTTAGATTGCTGACATTGTCTTGGCTATAACATCTGTGGCTCAGGTAACTATTCACTTCTAACTTACAAATACAGTATGGGTGCATGATAAATATCGGCCGATAATTAATGTGCATCTCGTCAGTAAAGCCGGTTCTCTAATGAGAGGTGTATTGTGTCATGTTAGTGATTTGGTTGAGAGCAGCTGTTACTACACAGAGCTGTTGTTAACTGACAAGTTGTGCAAATCCACGCTGATAATGAACGATTTACTGATGAGATGCACATTAATTATCGGCCCATATTTATCGTGCACCCCTAATATACAGTATATAAATGGTTTTAATATATATTCCCATTTTGTTCCTGGCACACATTTCAGTTTTAAAAAAAATCATTACTTATTCTGTAGTTTACTCTTAGTTCTTCTAAGTATAACGAATTGTCTCTAGTTCAGTTTTTCTTATACTAACGGAATAGACACCGGTGCATATTTATTAAATTTATACTGCATCATTCTAGATCCTTGTAGTAATATTTTAAATAACCGTACTAGTAAGATTTTCATTTGAACAATAATGCAGCCATTTCTCACATATCACAAAAATATAAAATAAAAACTTAACTAGTAAGATAACAAATGTTACTAGTAGCTAACAACGGGGGTCGACACGGCAGTCTAAATAGTAGTGTTCCTAAATCTGGAATAAATCCTTGTATGAATACGCACTAGTAGCTAATGAATAATTACTAGTAAAATCAGTAAAGGTTCCAGCAACAACTGGAGAACACACTAGTTGAATTATTTGGGGAACTTCTGATTAGTATCTAATAAAGAGTTACTAACCAAACTGAAATACAGACTCCTAGGTAACCTACTAGTAATTACATTTATATTATATTACATTATACTGGTAGATACTAGCTATTTTAAAGCAGTGGTTCTTAATCAGGGGCCAGTAGCATAAACTACTTAGACTAGTCTTAAAAAATGAGTCATCTAATTCGTTTACTTAAACACTGGTCATAACTTTCTAAATCCAGTTACAAAAAAAGGTAGATTGCCCCAATTTAAATAAGAAAAGTAAGACTGACTACCTCCTGACTTGTTTATGCAACTGGCCCCAGGGGGCCCAAATGTCTTGATTTTTTAAAAGTTGGTTAAAGTAAAGATGTAAAAATTACACTGATAATACATTTTTGAGTTTATTTATCTTTAATTACAATAGAAGCACCAAGGGTACATAACGGCTTAGATAGAAGGGGCTTATTTTGCAAATGTTGTTTTGTACAAAGACCCCTCCTGGAGTCGAAAAGCAGGCGTATATGCTGGAGCTGTCAGGCTGCAGGTCTTCATTGTCAGCTCTCAAGGTGAAATAGCTGAAGGAGTCGTTTCCACTCTCTCTAACGTTACTTACAATTGCAACCACATGTGCAGAGAGTAATTTAGTTACACAATAACAACTACGGAGTAATTAAAATGAATTAAAGGTTAACATGAGTAGACAAATAAATGGGGGGAAAAATACAGAAGTGCAATATCTCGTCAAATGAATCTTGAGTCTAGTAGTCTAGTAGTCAATGCACGCTCAAATGCAGTGCTGTCTGGTAACTACTCACATTGTCTCCTGCAGAATCCCATAGTAGAAGTAACACACGAACACTCCGCAGAAACACACGATGAACCGGAGCCGCTCGTTCTGCCAGAGAGACGGTTTGCTCGCTGCCTTCCCGGCGGCCATGCTATCGTCCAGCAGTCTCGGTATGGACACGGACACCGCTCCGCTCCCCGCACCCCGCGCTCCTGCGTCCCGATCCACTCTACCGGCGCTCGGGAGCCCGGAAATGATGACGCGACTCTAGATTTCCCTCTTCTCTGCTCTGATGATGAGGCTCTCCTTCCTCTGATATTACATCTAACGTTATAGTATGAAAGCGACTTACAATCACAACGATGTTACACTTCCGTAACAATGTGTTTATTTGCTTTATGCAATTTACAGATCAGTAACGTTAACGTAAATGTTCCGCGCGCAAGCTTTGTCCAAATAGCCGCATCCTGAAACCGACGTGCGGGTGAATGCAGGTAAACACGCGCCGTTTGTTTCCAGATGTTGCGAGGAAGCCTAATTAACTAATTTTCTGCTCGAGATGCTGAGTTAACGGTCTGTTGTTGACATTTAGTATTTCTGAGGCTGCCTCTAATAAAGGTTTTCATTTGACGCGTCAGATTACACGAGAGGAGAAGGACCTACTCCAGGTACTCTGCTGATATGCCTGTAACTTTATCAGGATCGAAGAGGGGAATAAAATACAGAATGACTCCAGGAACAGGAATCGCGTTGACTTCCCTCCCAGCGCAGGTTTTGGGCTCAGTTTCTGTGCATTACTGACAGTACACGGCTTGAATTTTATTTGGGTAGTAGATTCAAGTCGCTGTAAACAAATCTGTGGGGCCTTTCTTGAAAATAAGCAGTTAGGATTTTTACGTTGCGGTATGTGTATTACTTGGATTGGTCCAAATAAGCAAAAGCTGACGACATGCAGCCAATCACATGGCTGGGATCTTTAAGAGGGCGGGGCATAGAGTTCCTCCGCATGCATCACGTGTACGTCTCATTCATGCAAATTTGAAATCAGAATTCCAATTCCAAGTTACATTTAAATGTACACAGTGTAATATTCATAGAAAGACAGACAGACAGACAGACAGACAGAGAGAGAGAGAGAGATAGATAGATAGATAGATAGATAGATAGATAGATAGATAGATAGATAGATAGATAGATAGATAGATAGATAGATAGATAGATAATTGTGAGACTTATGCTCAAGAATGCATAATTATTAAGCTGATATACAGAACAACAACCACACTCTTATTTCTCTGCACTTCTCATTTATGTCAGCCAAAACTGAGTAACATAAATATACAATATAGAAGACAAAACAGGATTGGTGTACAATAACTGTACTCAAGACAATCAATCTGAGAACAATGTCAAGAAAACAGCACCCTTACAGAACAAGGTAACGAGTCAGAACTTAAAAAAACTGCATGGATGATGCCAAGATTGAGACACAATCCATGCAAATATATGGGATAATAACAGTGCTTTAAATGACAGCAAACAATAATTTGCTGGACGTCTCGTTCTTTATGATATGCACATATTGTACCTGAATGCAGCAAACTTGCTTGTGTTTTTTATGTGAAGTGTTTGTAGAACCAGCCTGTGCTCAAATGAACTGTGGGTAAGATTAGTAGTCAAGTCTGAAGTGAAATTCAGTAAAACATACAGCACACTTATCAAGTGCGTAGCAAAATAAACCCTTAATGGGGTCCCGTCGGTATTCTTATCTTACACTGAATGTAAGCGTCAGCGGCCCACAATGCACGAACACCTCAGAATAAACAAGTAATAACGGCCTCTGCCTTTCCCTCATTACATTATAACTGAAACACAATTTCTCTGGATCAGTGAATCTCACAGAATCTATTAAGAAAATATCCCCATCATATTTAAAATCCAAACGTCTATCTCAGTACCTATTTTATACATACATAAACATTTATTTATTTTTTAACTTTAATACAGTAAGAAAATATGCCCCTTACTTGTCCTACAATTATGACACACACAAAAAAAATATCTTTTGATTTGTGGTGACGGGACATTTTTGACAAGCTTGGTAAGATTATGGATAATAGCTCTTCACTGAACATTTGGAGGCATTCGTTAAACAACTTCAGTTCAGAGCTGTACTTAATGTCTAAATGTATATATTTTGAACTACTAAACAGACATGCTGAGAGTACTCGAAACAGTCCCAGCCTTCAAAAACACTGGCTGATGAGAGACTCTCTGGTCTATTACTGCCACTTTCATGTTGGTTAAAAAAAAGTCCAGCATACAGTAAAGACCTGTGTCTGTAAATACTGAATTAAGAAACAGAGGTTTCTGAACCACAACTCTGTAAAATCATCTCAGAGTGGGTCAGGCTTATAACACACGTCTGATGGACAAAATCTGTTCAGAATGACTCTTCTGACAGAGCTAAAAATATATTCATACACAGATGATATATAGGCATCAGTATTGTTTTATATAAATCATAGAAAATATAGCAATAGGTAAATGCTATAATGTGAAACGAAATGATCACAAGTGCCAAGTAGAGTGTCCTGAGGTCAAAAGGTTGCCAACAAATCACATCGGAGAGAGTCCACCGGAGTTTTAGATGAAGAAAAGTTCTCCATGTTGTTCTTCCATCATGATTTTTCCCCTCTCTGTGCCGATCAAAACGAATCAGATACTGAGTGGATGGCATGAGCAGTTTCTTCTCGCTGAGACGCTTTGATTTCAAAGTTGCTGATGAGATGGAACAACCATCTTTAGTTTTTCTTTTCTCGTCATGAATGTGCTCCATTCACAGAGAGGTGGTGGTAGGGTCTGGGAGGGTGCCGCTCAAATAACCCCCCACAGCATGTCCCGGTGTCTGGCAGGGGGCAGCACTCTGAGCCGAACAGCCAGTGACGGGTGAAACAGACAGGCCACGAAATAACAGGTCCATAGAAGGCAGGAGGGGCTTGAGGAGACTGACAGGACAGAAGGCGGAGCCACCGTGAGGTGTGAAGTTCACCTTGTTAGGGTCAGGACAGGAAGGCTGAAGAGAAGCATTTCCATGACAGGCAAGGCTGAAAATAGGAGATTGATTGCATATTATATATACATACATACTTGTATATATATTAGTATTCAAGTCATAATAGTAAATCTTTTTTTTTTTTTTTTAAATAATGCACAGTATAATACTGCAATTTTTATTAACAATGATTTTTTTTTTATGACATCTGGGGCTAAATGTGCTTAATTGTCATGAAATTGCCCTTCTTAATGTTTGACGGTATTTATCATTCATTCATTCATTAAGTTTTTGAATACTTTTCTTCTTTGCTGATGAAGTCTACCAAGTTTGAAAACATTGACCACACAGTGTGGTAAATATCAGTTTAAGTGAATGGTACAGATACTGTATATGGTAGATACTGCCAAGTTTGAAAACATGCCATTTTTGGAAGTCTGACAACTCTCCCATTTCACCCAGGGCTTGTACTAACCCCTGCTAAACACAGTGAAAACAGCTTATACCACACTGATATACAACCTAGAGAATACAGACAATGAAATGAAAAATATTTTATTTATTTTGTTTTTTGATAAAGGCAAGAAGGGCATTTATAGGACACAGAATGCTAGTAAGTAGAGATTTATTGATCAAATAATTAATTTAATTAAACTAACTGCACAAATTGCTGATTAATTAGATGCACTGAAAACTTAATATTCAGATTAAGAATATTTGCATTCTTTTTTTTTTTTTTTTTTTATGATTAGGATTATACTTGTATTATTTTCTTAACACCATTAATAACACTATATTAATGTTTTAAATTGACATCCCTGTTTAATACATTTAATAGGTCACACCTTAGTTTGGGGACAAATTCTCACTATTGACTATTAACTACTACTTTTGCCTTAATCAGCTCCTAATTTGCTGCTTATTAATAGTTAGTAAGGTAGTTGTTACGTTTAGGTATGGGTTAGGATCAAGGGATCTAAAATATGGTTATGCAGAATAAGGCATTAATATGTGGTTTATAAGTACTCATAAATGGCCAATAAGCTAGTAATATGCATTCTAATAAGCAGTTAGTTAGTAGAGAGAATTGGTCTCTAAACTAAAAAGTTAGTTTTTTTTTTTTGTTTATTTTCTGTCTAATACATTGGGTTTTTTTTTTTTGTGATATTATTTGGTGTCCTCATAAGAAAGAAGTCTCTCACAGCCCTCTGGAGGTTCTCTCTGAAAGACGTACGTCTTGTTGGGACGAGGAGAAGATGATGGTGGCTCAGAAATACATAGAGGAGGGGAGGAAGGCGGACAGAGCGGCCCACACACAACCATATCTATACACAACACACACACACACACAGATAAAGACAGTCATCAGACAAATATATATTACACAAGTAACAGTTTCACACAGAACTTCCTGTCATGTGTTGATAAAATATGAATGACGTCCCTAAGAGCAAGTTCAGTTTGTGCTGTTTTTTCAATTGTTAGACCCTGAGCACATCCATCTTTGGCCGTCTTGTCTCAATTTGACATGGAACATGAAATATAGACTTTATAAAGTCTGTTTCTATATTTATACATATACTGACCGGCGTCTGTGATGGTGCAGGGAGAGTGTGAGGGGGACAGCTGGGCAGGAGAAGGGTCGCTCTGTGAAGCGCTGCTGTACCTCTGAGCTGGGACGGGGGCTCTGTGACCATCTGGCACCTCAAGAATCTAAACACACACAACAAAAAAAAAAAAATTTAAAAAAAATCACACGGGTTTCAGATGGTTCTGTACCTAAAACAGTAGATCAGAAACATACATACAAACAAATACACACTGACTTTGTGCTGTTCTTTTGTTGTTTCAGATACAAAGACTCCCTCCAGCTCCAGATTTAGTCCTTCAACACTGCGTCTCAGTCTGGGGGCCAATCGGCTCAGTGGAATAAGAGGCATTGTCTGCACACACACACACACACACACACAGACCATCAATGAATCAATGATGAACTGACTTTAACTGAAACCTAACCTTTTGCATTATCAACACACTGTTTTCCTGTTTATTACTGTAAAGCTGCTTGGACACAATCTGTATTATAAAAAGCGCTATTATATAATAAAGGTGACTTGACTATCAGAGAGACATATAAACCAATATGTGTACAAGTACAAGCTGAAAGGGAAAAAAAGTGTGTGTACGTATGGCAGTTGAATGTAACCTGAACACATACGATTGTCCTGCATGTGTGTAATATAATAAGCATGCATAGCATACAATGCACATAGATTTATGCATACTGTCACCTCTAAATATACTACTGTACAAAGAGAGCCACTGCCACATAACCAGCTTTATGTGTGCGTGGCTGTAGCTCACTGACACCATCTAAGTAAAGCTGCTCTGTTTTTAAATCTCTGTTGCTAGTGAGATGTGGGCCAATCTGAGAGGCTTATCTCATAATGACTGATCATAAACAAGCACAGCCTTTCTAAATGCCCCCCACCTTTCTGTTGATGTCCCTGAGTGTCACTACTGTAAACTAACAAGCTGGTCATAAATACACTGATACGTTGTTTAGAATTGTGGTTTGTGTATACATTCTTGTTTACCTGTGTACTTCCAGGCGTGCGTGTTTGGCTGTTGTGAACGTGTTGGTGTGTGTGGTCACAGTCCATGGCAGGAGGTGCATGTCTGGAGCGTTTCTGTAAGGACTGGCGAAGCTTAGCAACCTGAAGGAGAGAAATATGAGAGTTATAGTATCAGATGTAAACTTACAAGGTGCAGAGAAGAGGTGAAACCTAACTGCAATGCCCTTTGTGCTTTTGTTGATTAAATGCAATAAAGGTTATACTTTGTGTTGAGTATTATATTTTTATATGTTTATATGATTGAGCTTTGTTATGACATAGGGTGGCCCGGACTGATCTGAATAATGGGTCTAAATAATAATGGTTTATTAATTGATTGCTCTCAGGAAGTTTATATTATTTATGGCAGCAATGGTGGGTGATATGACCAATATTTCTTAAGTAATTTAAATAATTTGTATCACATAATGGTACACTACTGTTCAAATGTTTGAGTTTTTCTGTAATTAAAAATGTACATTTTTTTTTTCCAGAAAAGACACATTAAAGGTAGGGTAGGCGATTTTGGAAAAGCTAGCAATAGCAAGCTAGCTTTGAAAGCATAAGATCCCACCCTCACTCCAAATCACTCTCCAAAGCCACGCCTCCTCCAAAACACATGAACACTCACAGGCAGACCAGAGACTAACCACCCAATGAAACGCTGTCAGATAACCTCATGTCTCATTCACTGGTTAGAAAACATACAATACAAAGTGCATGATATTACAATAATAGTGCCTTCCATTCTCGGTCTGTCTGCAATAGCGTAATGAATTACACTGATGACGTATAATGTCTGTGCACAGAGGTATGCAAATGTAATGTTTGAACCGAATAGTCTAATTGGTCAAACAGTTTATTGTCCTACGCCTTCCACAGAAGACATAAAAATATATAATTACACATAAATACATTTAGGCGACTTATGTTAGTGATTGGTATTGAGATGTGAAGAGACTTTCATCCAGCCTAACAAAGAATGTCTATTTGAACCAATTCACCTACCCTGTGTTTAAATTGATCAATAGTGACAGTAAAGACATTTCTAAGGTTACAAAAGATCTCTATTTCAAATAAATGCTGTTCTTCTGAATTTTGTTTTCATCAGATAATCCTGAAAATCATGGTTCCCACAAAAATATTAATCAGCACAACTGTTTTCAACATTGATAAGAAATGTTTCTAGAGCACCAAAAAAAAAATCATAATAGACTGATTTCTGAAGGATCATGTGACGCTGAAGACTGGAGTAATGATGCTGAAAATTCAGCTTTTCATCACAGGAATAAATTGCATTTCAAAATATATTACAATAGAAAACAGTTATTTTATATAAAGAGCAAAATATGCAGCCTTGGTGAGCATAAGAGACTTCTTTCAAAAGACGTTACAAAAATCTTACCAACCCCAAACTTTTCTGAAGGGTAGTGTGTTTAATAAAGCAAACAACATTTTCAAGTTAACATCAATTACTTACCTCTCTCAGGTGTTCAGCGCTACCCCATGATGCCGAGCGCTTATGACCACCACCCCCTCTCCGCCCCCGTGTCTCCTCTATCCAGGAACTGGGAGTCTAAGAGAAGAAAGAAAACAAGCTTACATTTGACGTTATTTTAAAGTTACTAATTTACAAAAGCTCACACCCACAATGGTTTCTCAGCGAGACATCAAAGCATCATTTCATTCAGGATAATCAAAACTGAACCTCCCCTCACTGAATACCAACTCTCTCAAACACCCTCAGACTTTACATAAACTAATCCAGCCCTTTCCACCGAACACAAGACGGCCAAAAACACACCCTCCCTTAAATGCTGCTCTTTCATGCACCAGTTTGAGATAAAGCATCCGTTCCTGAGAGCGGTGTTGACATGTTTTTCTGTATGTCACAAATGGAACTGAAAGCTGCTTCCGCGCCTCACTAAACGTATTTGAATATGGGACAGAAAATGTGACACACCTGCAACACACAGACACGCCCAAACACACACAGCTGTGCATGACGTGCACGACAGAAACCACAGACTCCGCTGCACCACATTTCAAAGATGTAGAGGGAAAAACACCAACGTGTTTGTCCTCAAGTGCACTCACACAGACAGACACCAGCATACCGTCATGATACCCCCGTCCTACGGTCCCAGGCCTCTGAGAAGAAGTGGGAGCCCAGCTAGTGCACACTATATCGCCGAACACCAAACGATTATTTTCCAAGTGACCCAATCACTGAGCTCCATCTCAGAGCTTATCGTAACCCAAAAAGTGTCCTCCTCCTGTGTCTCCGTCCCTCTCTTCCGGTCCCTGCCAGAGGTCACGAATATTTTATGCGGTTGGGATGCTAATGCAACAAAATATTAAAACATGTCATCACCCCCGGCCCCTCAAGATCAGGACTAACCGTGTCTGCTTAGTGGCTGGGGGTTTCACATGGCCCAGTGGGGGCAGGGTTGCTGGTTGATTTAAATATAAATTCGGCCCTTATTCCTTTCTGCCTGGACACCCGTCTGCCCGCCCGCCCACATCAGGCTGCCGTGGGATTAGGCCTATAAACAGACATTGAGTTTGAGGGTCTGTATGCGCAGCACGCTAGATGCTGGCTAATGTTTCAGAAGTCCCCTTCTGCACTCAAGTGGACCGGACGGGCGTTCAGATGATGGGGGTTGGGCAGGCTGTCTTGAGACTGTACAATTGTTAACTGTTGAATGTCCACTAAAAAGTGGGTTGCATTTGTTCATCAAGAAAGAAATGCATGCTGTAACGTGAATATATGAAAGCAGGGGTGTGAGTGGGGGTTTTGCTTGTGCATTGTATGTATGTGTGTGTGTGGCAGGGGTTGAGGGGGACGGTCACTATGAAGGTCATGTTAAACAAAACCTTTTTTTGGCTGACCGGTTATCAGTGAAAGCATAGCAGATCACCTGCTGAGAGACACCGCCAAACTGGATGTAGCATCTATGAACAGACACACAAACCACTGCTCTCTCAAATCAGCATCATGTCCAGTCTAATAAATAAAACTACAACTTTCAATAAAATGAGTTGTAGGGCGGTTTCCCAGGGCATTGCCAAGCAGATTCAAAAACAAACTTCTACATGAGTTTCAATGGTGCAATTCACAGCAGCAACAAAGAGAGAATTTCTTTCACATGTAATCAAATGAAATAGTCTTTATGCTCATTAAGGCTGAATTTCCAGTGTTTTATTAAAAATACAATAAAACAGTAATATTGTAAAATATTCTTACAATTTAAAATATCTCTTTTTCTATTTGAATATATAACATATTTTAAATTTTGCAGTTTATTCCTGTGATGGCAAAGCTGAAGTTTCAGCATCATTACTCCAGTCTTCAGCATCACATTGATCATTCAGAAATCACTCTGTTGCAAGCAGTTGTGCTGCTTAATATATTTGTTGAAACGGTGAAATAAAAAAAATAAAAAATAAAAAAAAGATTTAATTGAAATCAAAATCTTTTGTAACACTATCTTTCACTCTTGATCAATTTAATACACCAATGTTAAACAAAGGTTTTAATTTCTTGCAGAAAATCTTGCGAACCCCAAACCTTTGCACAGTACATCCAAATGAATCAGAATCAAACTGTAACCAAAGAAAAACAAAACGGAATCAAAAGCTTGTGAATCTGAATTAAATTAAGATGGATGGCTAGGATTGGAATTGCTCAGATACCCTTTTCTAAAAGTCTATGGAACTTTTGCCCTTTTTAATAATCCGTACTCACTGAGATATCCTCACGTCTGATTGCTAAGAAACAATAATAGCACACAAACACTCATAAATAAGCAGCATTGCACAAACAGTTAGATGAATGTTTCTTACTGAATCAAATTATGTGAACAGTGCAAAACCTTTACCAAACCAAGATGCTAAATCAAAACAAACAGCCCCAGCAGAGAGACTTTCACCCTTTGTGTTTGACTGAATACAGCAAACCCCAGCAGGCATGTCGGAGCAGTGCTCCAGGAACCCATATGGAACCCATTTGGAAAAAAACAATATGGCTGCCGCTCCAGGCTGAGTTTCCCTAAACTCCTTCCATTACCAGCCAAACTCTTTCTCTCCCCAAAGCCAAGATCTTTCATTAGCAACCGCTTGACTTCAGCTTTCTAAAACAAACACTATGTCCCCTGGCCATTTAAGAAATATACTTTGCAAACAACACAAGTGTTAAAACAGCTGTGCATAATTCTATATGTGTATCATATAAGGCGAGTAAAAACCAATGGTTTGTTTTATTCCCCACTGAGTAGTAAAGTCTCCACTCCACATGGTCAGACAGGATCTCCTTTGTTTGCTATTAATATCACAGACTGTGTTAAAGGAATAGTTCACCCAAAAATGAAAATTTGAGTGGGAAGGATCACACCTGTGTGGCCTTGTCATTGACACAGGTAACCGGGTGACACTCTGCTTCTCTAGGCCAGTTGCCCTGAAGGTACGGTCCCACCAGAGTGTCCAGAGACAATGTGCGTCGCAAGGTTGGCTTCGGCGGGCGCCCCTTCGACTTGTACTCGGCTAGAAAGAGAGGGTAGGGAAAACAGAGAGAGAGAAGGAAACTGTGAGATGTTTTTAAAATAATAAATGAAATTCAACAATAAAAAGACACATAGCGTGGAAAACTATCCTGTTTAGAATGTATGCAATAAGCTAGAAGAAGTGAAACTTCTCCTTTTTGATTAATTTGATTGCACTGACAAAAAGGTACAACCTTTTAATAAGGAACTGAATTACAAAAGGCAGTTTTATTTCCTATATGAATACTGGATGCCCCTCACATGCATTAACATACTACTGTCTGAAATGTATGCAGTAAAGCTGATTTTCACTTACTATTTTTTATAGAAAACGAAGCAGTGTATATTGAATATAGCATAGTATTCAGAAAAGAATAAAGTAGTATTCCACTGTAATCACAACCAACAACATTATTTATAATTTGATCTGTTTTTAAATGCATATATACTTCTAATTTTAAATTATTTTTTGGCATTACATAACTTTTTCTGTATTACAGTACTGAGAATCAGGTGGGAAATGTGCTTAATTTGCATGAAAGTAACAGCTTTAAAACAGCCCGAAAACAGTGTGATGAATGAGATGGAAGTAAACACCATAGACTTCTCATTGTTACTTCAGTTGATTAAACTGAAAACAGATAAACTGAATTAACAAAGCCTAAATTACTGAAGTCAGCCATAAAGAAGGAGAACGAGACCGGCGTCCCATGAGCATATGCACTAATCACTGTGCCACAGCTCTGCCATTAAAATGTGTTTCTGATGATGTTTATGTATAATAATCTTTTCAATTTATTCCGTGAGCTGGCACTTTCAGACACTTGTAAATCACCCTGAAACACATTCCATGCATGAAAGACCCGTTATAAATAGACGCTGTTGTCGTAACGGATGCTGAACATCCTGGTGCTTCATCAAGGCACTGCAGACAAGCTAGTTATCAGGCTCTTGCCCAAAATACTCCAGAGGATCATTTTCACATGTACACAAGATGGTTTTCTTTCTTCTGTGCACTGATCATGTCATAGGAACTAATAATGGTACACCTGATCTCTGACCTTGTCAGGTGCTTCCTGGATCCACTCACCTCCTCCCAGCCCCTGGGGTCTTTTCTGTGACTTTGGGACACTTTTGATGGTGGAAGTTTACTGGTGGGCGTTAAACAAGGCACACTTGTGTAGTACGGAGACTATTTTGTCACTGAGTTTGAGGGTGTGGTATAGAGCAGGTTGGGTGACTATGTGTATGAGATTGTGACACTGTAAGGGTTGAGGTGTATGTATGGTTTGTCTGATAAGGTGCAAGAATGTATGTGTAAAGGAATCCCACAAACAACAAATCCAGGTCACATTTAATATACACTATATATATATATTAGTGCTATCATTCACATCCAAAATAAAAGTTTTTGTTTTCATAATATGTGTGTGTACTGTGTATATTTATTATGTATATATAAATACACACACATACAGTATATATTTTGAAAATATTTCCATGTATATATTTATATTCATATAATTGATATTGTATACAAATATTTTAAATGTAGAAACATAACATTTTTCTTAAATTTATACATGCATGTGTGTGTGTATTTATTATATATACACATAACAATTATACACAGTACACACACATATTATGCAAACAAAAACTTTTATTTTGGATGCGTTTAATTGCGATTAATCGTTTGACAGCACTAATATATATATATATATATATATATTTTTTTTTATATATTAATTATTAATTTCAAATCAACAAAGTAAACCATACAAAAATACTATATGTAATGTACAAATACTTACATTTTTTTGGCATTAAATTGCAATTTTTTGCATTATGGTAGAATGAGAAGGAGGGTGAAACGTACTTCAAAAAAAAAAAAAAAAGTCTAGATTTGCCCAAAAAACAAGTTTTGTTTTCTTTATGCAAAAGGAATTTGGGTTTAAACGTGACCTGGACATGTTCTTGACAGGTTTGATGAGATCATCTGTGTGTTTTTTCTCCAACAGCTCATGAATGAAAACTGCCAATGAGCAATGCATAGTTCAAAATCATATCCTCCTTCTACATAGTGGGCAGGATATAAAAATACACAAACTGGCATACGGACTAAAGTTACACACAGCCAAACATGTTAACACTATGAACTAAACCTCTGGCCACCGCTTGTGCTCCCTTCTGTTCCCACAGAATATAAACACATGCCATGACATTGTGCCAAATTCAATGATGGCCAGAGAAGCCTAAGCTCATGTATTTTTCTTTCAATAAACAGATTACTCATGATCAGACCAGGAAAAATAAACATGATAACTTTTTCAGCACTGATTTAAAGCTGAGAATACTATACTCATATTGGTAGCTGAACATGCGAGATGTGAGGAGGGATGTGTAAAATGTCTTGAATGACTGGTGTTTCAGTTCTGTGCAAATTTGTGGAGATTTCTGCCTCGTTTTGTGTGGGTTGCACACTTGACTTACTGAGCAAGAACACAAATGCTAAAGAGACCAGAGGGATTTGCTGTTTACTGCCTTGGTAATTCACATTAAAAAAAAAGTTATTTTAGTCATTCTATCTCTGTTTGTAGACTGCCTGGTGGAAGAGCTGCTCTTCTCCAGCAGCCTTGTGAAGATCTTGTTGCTCTCAAAGACCCTTTGTGATTCGCACATTGTCCTAAAACTAAAGACAGGACTTTTCAAAGTATTCTCACCTAGTTGAGGAAATCTGACAATATGCTGATGTAAAATACCTGAGACAGCCTGACACCTATGAAAAATGTCTCACTAAGACCAACGTTTACTAAAACACGGACCTATTGTTCAATCTACACTAGAAAAAGTTAATAAGTGTTTGTTAAAAGAAAATACAACTTCAGTTTTTCTACTTCACGATTTCATGTTTATTCTGTGTGTTACTTGCTGTTTCTCTGTAATTCTTTATTAAATTTATGAAGTGAAAACTGTTTGTAAACCAATTTATTTTTTTTATTTTTTAGTGTAGCTTTCATGCCATTCATTATAAAACAAGAGTTTACAATGTCCATATATCTACTCCTGGTATCATATTAAAATTTATTAAATAATTCAAATAAGTAAGTACACAACTCAACTGTCAATCAATAACGATCAAACTAAAGGATCTGAAACATAATAATAATAATGTATGCAACTGCACTAATATTTTACAATACACCTGCTATTATCGACTAAGCTTTTCTCAATTTTACACCAAATTTAACAGTGGATCCCTGCTTCGTTTTCTCTACCCACCAAAGGGGCCTGAAAAAGGTTGAAGCCCCCGACATCCGATACTAAACCTGCAATTAAAATAGTTCTGTATAGTAAAATGCTCGAGCAACACAAAACAATGCAAGAACTGTTTCCAAAGTTGACATCTTGGTGTATAACAGCAGGTTGTGATCTGTTTTTCCTGATGCTGCCTGTAGATATTTATGATGAAGCACAACAGCACTGTACACACACTGTTTATGTGCTGAACATGCCAAAACAGTGATGAGAGTTGATAAAATACCGCAGACAAACAGTAACATCTGAAAAAAAGTGACTTGATAGGACAGACCAGCTATGTTTATTCAATCCCATGCCATGCTTTGTAACCATCATGGCCACAAAACATGTAGGGAATAAGGTGGGGGTCGTTCAGTGCCCTGAGAAAATCTCTGTTGCACCGAAGCCATGAAAAGGAGCAGCTGAACTAGAGGACTTCTGCAGGTTATCTATTCACATTATTAATATTATCATCATGATACGCATCAAAGGAGAGGGTTAGAATTCTAAGCGGAGTTAGAATGGATAGAAGACTTGGGCATATCAGTAAATGAACCCCGTGGCAGTGTAAAGTGCTTTGGCGTGTTTCTTGCGGGTTTTACCTGCTTTGGCGTCTTTGCAGCGCGGCGCTGCTCGGTTCTGGAGCTGAAACGGGACCGTGGCTCGGACGGGCTGCAGTCCTTGATTACCCACCCGGGCCACCCCACTCCGACACGACATTCCCACAGTCGCTTTGTGCTTTCAAACGTCTTTAAAAAGTCCACCAAGCTCGCAAACTCCAGCGTTTACCTAGAGCTGATACCCCTGCAAAGGTTTTCGTCCAACTCAGCCGTCAAAAATAAAAGTTTGTATGCAAATATTTTGATTTAGCACACTCGCTAGCTAGTCAGCTACTTTCTTTTGTGATGATAGTTTAGTTTTCCGTAATTACGTTTTTTTTCTGTGTGAAAAAGCATATAAACTTTTATGCACCGTCCTAAACGGTTTATTCCACTTAGCCTAGTAAACTTGTAGTTGAGGAGCAGAACTACATTGTATGGGCTGCTGCCAATTCTTCAAGTGCACAATCTGACAACAGACAACCTACACACTCGTGTCGGATTCAGAGCGCTGCACAGCGTCTAAACACATGTTTCCACTCTGATTGGCTGCGAGAAAATACTACTCACACCCCATTGGTCGATGGCAGCATCGATCTATTAGGGGTGGGTCTCAAAGGCGACTGTCCCCGCCCACTTCATTAAAATTCATACTTTCCACAGAGTTCTTCCATCAGCAGCGCAATGCGTGATAGGTTAACAGGTCTCCTAACTGAAAGAACATGGGGTTGTTGAGACACAACTGGAGCTTAATATTAGGCTACAATTTAACTTTAGTTAATTTAAAAAAGAAAAAGTGTTTTAACGAATATGCTTTTTGATGGGATATTTAATGTGCCAAGCGTAGTTAAAGTGAATGTAAATATGATAGAAAATAAGACGTCTACCAATATAGTTATTTTTTTCCTTGAGTGGCTGATGGACAGATATAGGATTTACCCATATGCTGACTCTCAAACACATTTGTACACTCCTAAACTTCCCTCCCCCTATCAGTATGTTTTTTTTTTTAATAGCTGAAGTTTTATACGTGTTCCCTCTTATCTTTGATATTGCTTGAGGAAAACTTTGAAACATGTATGGCACTTATGCATGTATTCAGACAAACAGGTGGACGCTATTTCTGACCAAGCCTACTTCTGTGCCACCAAAATTACAAGATAGCCGTTAGGTGATACACAGTACTGTAGTGCATTCCTTAAATGCATATTAATATGTACCCATGCAAGTATATACTTGATATATATGCACAAGAAGTGCGGGTGTTGACCACAAAGTGCCAGATAACATGTTTCTTTGAAGTCAATATGAGTTGGCTTTTTGCAACCTGTGTTATTTCCATAATATTCTGAGTGAAACGGGATATTCAGTAAGAAAATGTAGTGCAGGGGTTAATTTTATCCATCAGAAACTGATTGCTGATGTTTATTATGATTAAAACAGAAAATCTCTTACACTGCTTGTACTACCATATTTGTATTATCATATGCCTATATTGCTTCATTTATTACTACACATCACATTTCTTCTTTCTGTAGAAAACATGGCTAAAACTCTGTATCTAGCATAAGCCAATTCTAAGTAGATTTTTCTGTTTGATCATTTCCTGCAAAGCAAAGCCATTACAGGCAATATCCACTAGATGTCGAGTTGTCCCAGGAAGTGCTGCTATTGTTATGACTGCTGTTTGCCCTGAAGCATCTGGGAAAAGAATGTGAGATTTATATGCTTTGAAATATTCATACAAACAAGTCTGAGTTGACATTACAAAATAATCATTTATTACAATTCAAAACTGCAGAGCACTGCCACCGCATAACAAAATATACAATTATGTAACTGAGCAAACAAGAAATGAAGCAACACCAATAAGAGAAATATGACAAAAGATTTGAGTTTAGCTGACAACACTTGCAGTTACTTCCAGTCACATCATATAACTGTCAAAGGAGCAAGTACATCAAGTCAGCAGAGGCAAATACAGCCTGAATATAGTGCATTTCACATGCAGACACAGGCAACAGCTTTTGTCCACTTCCCTCCCTGGTCTCTCACTTTCATTCCCTTGTATCTTTTGCTAATTAGCATATGAATAAGGCAATACATCTAAATCAGAGATTTGACTGTGGGTAACATGACCAGATGTGCTACTCTGTATGTTCATGTTTATTTTAGATGAATAATGTATACTGAACAACTGCCAAGTCTTGAGTTTTGTGTATTACTTTGATCTGCTTGTGCCTTTGGTGCTGGGAATTCAAGGACTAATGGGTTCAGAGCTAACGGAGATAAGCTGCTGTGCCTTTGGGCTCTAATATCAGGCTCAGGGAATGAATCTCAAACATGCCGATGAAGACTGTACTGAAGAGTGGAAGACAAAAAGAGTAACAAAATAACAAATGCTGGAAAGTGTGAAAGATGGATTTTTAAGGAAACCTCATAAAAACCAAAGTGCTGGAGGGTTTGTTCATTCATGGATTTTTGAAAGATCTCACAGTTGTCATAAAAACCAAATTCAGATAAAACACCTTGTATATTGTTTCAGCTCATAATTTGGCGCCCCCTAGCTGGGAGACAGGGCAGGACTTGGCTCTGTGCTGATGTTGACCAAATACTCACTGGACTTGAGACTTGCCAGTGACTTACAGCTGGGTAGAGAAGCCAAAGAACCACATAGACCGAGCATTGAGGGAGTGTTGTCTTTAGCTGAAGAGAGGAGAGGAGAGGAGAGGAGAGGAGAGGAGAGGAGAGGAGAGGAGAGGAGAGGAGAGGAGAGGAGAGGAGAGGAGAGGGAGGAGGAGGAGAGGAGAGGGAGGAGAGAGAAAATTAGTAATCGGTATTCAAACATGATTGTATTGTGTGTTAATCTGTGTGTCTTTACCTGCTGACCACGCTGAGTCTCCATTCTGATTGCTGTCTTCCTTCTGAGAGTCAGAGTTCAAACTCACATCAACTGAGAGGTCCAAACTGTGAAAACTTCTCCTAAACCCAAACACAAAATTTCATGACTGGATTGACTAGAGCTTTCCTGTGGGACTTCAAATATAGAGTCAGTGCTTACCGACGGAACAGCTTTACATTTCCTTGGTTGTTGGCGGCTTGTGCAGTTGTCCATTGGTTAATGAGTGGAATAGACAGTCCTTGTACCAAATGAGAGGACTCACAAGGAATGATGCCAGTGCTGCACAACATACAAGAATAAAGCCATTAGAGACTTCCTTAATTAAAAAAACTAACACACATTTAAAATACATTAATTTCATCCTAAGTATAGTTCAAATTTATTAACATATTAACTCACCATATTGCTCGAGAATTCCTGATATAAAAAAATTATAAATACACTTTATTTGGAGTACTACTTGTGCAAAATGCACATTTCATAATATTAAGCCTTAAATGTGTGTTAATGTCACTATTAATGAGGATTGTATGATCTTTGAGTAATAGCGGTATAAATGCAAGATAAAGTGTACCTGAAGTATACTTGCAATAGCACTATTATCTTTAGCTGGACCTCAGCACTTTAAATACAAAATTATTTGTTCCAATTTAGCAGACGTTAAGTATACTGGTTCAGTATACCAAAAATACAATTTCAGGGTATTTTTATTAATCACATAAATATGTAAATGTATTAGTTAGTACACTTAGCATGCAATTAGTTGTTCCAATTAACAGACGTTAAGCATACTGGTCCAATACCAAAAATACAATTTCAGGGTATTCTTATTAATCACATAAATATGTAAATGTATTAGTTAGTACACTTAGCATGCAATTAGTTGTTCCAATTTAGCATACGTTAAAGGGATAGTTCACCCAAAAATGAAAATTATGTCATTAATGACTCACCCTCATGTCGTTCCAAAACCCGTGAGACCTCCGTTCATCTTCAGAACACAGTATAAGATATTTTAGATTTAGTCCGAGAGCTTTTCTGTCCTCCATTGAGAATGTATGTACGGTATACTGTCCACGTCCAGAAAGGTAACAAAAACATCTTCAAAGTAGTCCATGTGACATCAGAGGGTCCGTTGGAATTTTTTTGAAGCATCAAAAATACATTTTGGTCCAAAAAATATCCAAAAACTACGACTTTATTCAGCATTGACTTCACCCCCGGTCTGTTATGAGCGCGTTCACAACACTGCAGTTTAGTGATATCCGGTTCGCGAACGAATCACTCGATGTAACCGGATCTTCTTGAACCAGTTCACCAAATCGAACTGAATCGTTTGAAACGGTTCGCGTCAACAATAAGCATTAATCCACAAAAGACTTAAGCTGTTAAATTTTTTTAACATGGCTGACACTCCCTCTGAGTTCAAATAAACCAATATCCCGGAGTAATTCATTTACTCAAACAGTACACTGACTGAACTGCTGTGAAGAGAGAACTGAACTGCTGACACGAGCCAGCCAGATAACGAACGAAACATTGACTCGTTCTCGAGTCAAGAACCAGTTGCATCGGTTTTCGGATCACCGGTAGTGATGGGAAGTTCTGTTCTTTTCCGCGAACCGGTTCTTTCGGACAGTTTGATTCAATAAACCGGTTGCCGAAAACGGTTCACCAGTTTTTTTTGCGCTCGACGTAATGACTTCATTGGCGATGATTGCCCTTGATTCAAGCCTTCGGTTTACCCGCGCTCATAACATTAGCACAGAAACAGTTCAGAATCAATCACCAAAAGAACCAGTTCGGTTCAGACGCGCTGTGTGTCAGTCTGAATCACGCATCCGCAGTATCATCAGCTCCTCGGTTCTCGAATCGGACGCGTCCTACAGAAACGGTTCTTGACTCGAGAACGAGTCAATGTTTCGTTCGTTATCTGGCTCGGTTCGGTCAGTGTACTGTTTGAGTAAATGAATTACTCCGGGATATTGGTTTATTTGAACTCAGAGGGAGTGTCAGCCATGTTAAAAAATTTAATAGCTTAAGTCATTTGTGGATTAATGCTTATTGTTGACGCGAACCGTTTCAAACGATTCAGTTCGATTTGGTGAACTGGTTCAAGAAGATCCGGTTACATCGAGTGATTCGTTCGCGAACCGGATATCACTAAACTGCAGTGTTGTGAACGCGCTCATAACAGACCCGGGAGAGAAGTCAATGCTGAATAAAGTCGTAGTTTTTTGATATTTTTGGACCAAAATGTATTTTCGATGCTTCAAAAAATTCTAACGGACCCTCTGATGTCACATGGACTACTTTGAAGATGTTTTTATTACCTTTCTGGACGTGGACAGTATACCGTACATACATTCTCAATGGAGGGACAGAAAGCTCTCGGACCAAATCTAAAAATATCTTATACTGTGTTCTGAAGATGAACGGAGGTCTCACGGGTTTGGAACGACATGAGGGGTGAGTCATTAATGACATAATTTTCATTTTTGGGTGAACTATCCCTCAATTAGTTGTTCCAATTTAGCAGACGTTAAGCATACTGGTCCAATACCAAAAATACAATTTCAGGGTATTCTTATTATACACTTAGCATGCAATAAATGGATTTCAAATACATTTTAGTATATTTATTTTTCACTAGGATTCTAGTTGACACAAATGCAGAAGGTGTGATAGTGTGTGTGCATACAGTTGAGCTTGAAGCTCCAGTATAATGGCCTCCAGTTCCTTCTTCTCCTGTTGACTCTGGACCTGTAGTTCCTCTAGTTTAGCATCAAGCCGCTTGTTCTCGGTTTCTACATTTTTCAGCTGGGATTCCCTCAAGCGGACCAATTCCTCTAAATATCCCTAAAATTACCAGGATTTATGGATTAGTATTTGAATGCACTATTTCTGCTTTAATCAGCTGTGTTTTAGAACATAGTAGCTGGTTTCTTTCTGATCCAAATTGGTCATTAGTTGCTAGAGAATTTTGGAAAGCTCTCAATACCTTTTGGGCATGGATGATTTTGAATCTTTGCTCCATCTTTCGGCATTTGTTGCTCCAGGTCTCTTCGTCTGTGACCAAAGGAATGTAAGGATGCTCAGCTACACTCTCATCACTGGCACTGCTGTCCACACTGCGGCGGTCTTCTTCATCACTCAGGTAGTCATAGCTGCAGGGGCAGAAAGGATATTAATAAGGCTACTATAAGGTTTAGGATTTGTGTTTGGTCAGCAAATGAAAACCTACCTCTGGGTGAACTTTAGGTAAGGTGTGTAGTCAATCACTGCAGGTGTCTTTCCATCCAAAACTTCTCCTTTTAGACAGAAACTAATGGCAGCAAAAAAAGACAAACAGTCAGTATCATATCTCACTATTCTGATTAGTGCCACTAGTGGCAAAGAAATGACACATTCCTGAAAAAAAAACACATTCACGCTTAAGTAAGTGTCATTTGTGAGCATGAATGCAGTGTTTTTACCTGAAGTCAATGGTACTGAGTCCAATTAGCATCCCTGTCAGAACAGTAGCCTCCTCCCTGAGCATTATGGCACCATCATCATAAAATCTCCTGCAGTGCAAATATAGATTTACAAATCTATCAAATTACTTTGAAATGATAAAGACAGCTGTCAAAATGGAAGTTAGCAGAGTTATAACCTGGTTGTCCGAGTGTCTCTCAATGCAGTGGCTACATATTCAGACAAACGCTTTTCCATCAAAGCTACACGAATCCAGGCTCGTCCCTGTAGGATAACGAGAGAGTAAACAGCTGCAGATAAAGCTTTGCTAGTGAAGCAGGATGAAATAAATCAGCACACCAGCATCCAAAACAAAACACATGCTATGCTAATCGTCTCAGGAGTTAGGAGTTATAGTGCTTGAGTGTTTGAGTGTGTAGGTGTTTGGTCTTTGTTTGTTATTTTTTTATGTTCTCTATGTTCTAATTGTTAATTTTTTGTTTGTTTTGGTGTTTGCTGGACGGATATAGTCCCAGAAACTCCTTTGGCCATCTGAACTGAACCAACCACCTGGACCTGATAAAATAAAAATCACCACATATTATTAGCGAGTACCAAGACACATTGGGAGTTAACTCCTCGCTACACATCATGTTCTCACACAGTGAAAAATACATCACGGAGTGAGGAAACCGTTTCCAAAGAGGAAACTGACAACAAGCTGACAGACCAGACAGAGCAGGTTATTTCTGGTAAGAAACAAATTTAGCTTTTTTTTAAGAAATTCAAACAATAAGTACTGTTTGTGGCTCTTTAATGTGTTGTGACAGATTGCTGTAGTGCCTCAGTTCAAGCAGCACACGTGAACTGATCATCTTTTCATATTTACTAGTAAAAGCACACAATAAACATGAATGAACATCAGAAGGTATTTTATTCCAACCGCAGAAAGACGTCAATACACCATTTTTCAAGTTTAAGTCCACTGAAGTTTATCTATACTCTCCTGTCTGAAATGGTGGATTCTGCGTTATGATTAGTCAGATCGCCTGCCAATCAAGATCCCTGCTAAGGGTCAATTGACAGGAAAAGTTGTTTAAACATATACCTTTGAAACGATGACTGAGGATGTGCTCCAAAATTGCTGCAAAGTTGATGAACTCCTCCGATGAGTCATCGATAGGCTCTGCAGTGTACTTTTCCAACAACGTCTTCACAGAGAACCTGAGAGAAAGAGAGAGTAACGGAGAGGCAATATATAGTAAATTTAGTTATCTAGATATGCTACAACAAATCCGATTTGGAAAGTCCAAATTCATCAGAAAAACAAAACCACGCAGTGAAATTCCACACTTCGCTAACTGTATTATTTGCATCTTACAGACAGACACAAATGCTAGCATCGGTGCAGGCCCTGCTCAACACTGCCATTTTGGCTGATGTAAAGACAGGCATTTTCAAGAGCGGTGCCACAGCGGACTGCTGAGGTCAATCCCAATTGTCTTGTGTGTTAGACAATGCCCTTTTGATGCCATATTCACGTTACCACTCCTGCCATCACAATTGGAGTCCTTGTGCCCCTGCCAACAGCTCTATGCTACTTGTCGGCGTGGAGACCTTTGTCCTCGCCTGAGTTCCATTCCATCCTCTGCGCCTGTTGTTTTTTTTTTTTAAAGCAACAGTATAGTGAGCGAATCTCCCTCATATCCTAACACACCCACGCTCACTTTCCCCACCCACCCACTTGCTGAATTGGTGGTGTGATCTATTTAGGGCTGACCCGATACCGTGTACAGTTTTCTCCTAGAACAGTCAAACCTACAAGGCGCTGGTATGCTAGGACTCTAGCCCACTCAAAGGGTAGAGAAAACAGAGCGAGAACTGAGAGTCTGAAGACCTGACGACCTACATGCCTTCATGGGGAACACCAGTATTACGGAAGGGAAGACTGCCCTGTCTGTGGGCGGCTCTTCAATAGCCAGGGGCAAGACTTCCATCACCATGGGCAAGTCCTCAATCACCCGTGGGGTCACCACTACCTCTATGGGCGACTCTACCATAACCAGAGGCAAGACCACCATCTCCCTGGGCAGAGCCAGCTTCAGCCGAGGCAAAACTACAACCTCCATCCGCAAGGCCCTCATGCCCAAGCGCCGGACCAAGTAGATGGAAAAGGGATCCATAAACGCTGAAACCAAGACCAAGACTTCAAAAGCAAGAAAGAGCACTGAGAAGGACGAGACAACCGATATACAGCAAGAGGACGACTCAAAAGCCAAGGCTTTTCTTTTACTGAGAAAGACCTGCTTTACAAAAGGGAAAATAAAACTCATGAAAAGCAAGAAGGCCATCTCATGGGGGAAGACAGTTCTTTCGAGGAGCAAGACCAAACTGAGGAAGGGAGAGACTGCGTTTGTGGTGGGTACAACTACAATCACTCACGGAGAGACTACCAGTTCTTTGAGCAAGGCCACTTTAAGTCAAGGGGAGAAGTCTGTCACTGTTGTTAAGACTTCCCTTAAAAGAGGCAAAGAGAAGCAATGGAATCTCTACTGGGATTTTCATCTGTGACTTAAAGACACAAATGTAACTGCAAAAAGTATATGTACAGCATATGTGTATGTGTGTCCACAAAGATTAACTTTGTAGCAGAGCGTTTAAGCAGGTTGGATGTCTTGTAAGATGCAAGTGTTTGCCAGCTTGCTCTAGAATCGCACACAATGCATTCTAGATGCAAAATGAAGTTTAAGTGTATATCTAAAATTGGCTTGGAACTGAGCATGATGTGTTTTGTCACTGAATGAGATTACAGATGATTTTATATTAAAGATTTGTCTGAGAACATGTTCAGAGATCAGACACCAATCTGGTTTTCATGAAGAGAACATGCATGCATGTGTGAGGGTGTGCACTGGCACAATTAGAATGGCTGTTATTGTTGTTCACATGCAGAAGAGGGTGTAAGTTTAATAATGATCCAGATCTGAGATTCTGTTTTGCAAGTGGAATTGTATTATTTGAATGGACTAACCAAGTCATAGTAAAAAGTTTTAACTTCAGCCATAGCCTTACAATTAAAATGTGCGTTGTTCATTCTTTGACTTCTTAATCTTACATTAAATGTAGCACAAATCAACCAGTATAACAATGAATTAAATCAGAATTGTCAATAAATAGACCTTTGAAATGGTTAAAACATTGTTTAATGTGTCTATCTTTAAAATATTTCAGTGGGTTTGCTTCAATATACCTTAAGCTGGGCACACACTGCTTGTCAAAATATACAACGTGACCCAAATCAGATCTTGGGTAAAAGCCACAGCGCACTACAATGTTTCTTTTATGTCAGACTGTGCAATCATAGCCAAGACTTTGGTCCCAGTTTTCTCATGGACAGCTAGTAGAAGTGGTCAGACTTTGTCAGGTTTAGATTTATTGACAAGAAGCCAAAATCTTACAGTGTGAACCTGACTTTACCTAGAAGCTTGCACAATAAGCAAGCATCTCAAGAACTGGCTATATAGGAAATGTTTTCATTTTCACAGCTGGACAGAACAGAAACTGAACAAAACACTTTCAACAATAACTTATTTGACTATATATTTTGGGGATCTGACATAAACTCATGAAAGCAGACCACACCCTTGAGTCTCAACAATCTGTGTTGGGCAGTCAACACGACACCCTTCTCAGAAGCCATTTACAGTATAACATAGGATAGCGGTTCTAGGGAGGCACAATGCCATGGAACTGAGTGATGTCACCACCAATTGTGTTGCTCAACAATGTGTTCTTCAGTGCCTTGCTTTAGTGATGGGACAATGCAGTCTACTGTCCGCTCTGCCCCCAGATAGAACTAAGGCCTCCTACGGCAGCCTCTGTCCATTCACGGCACACAGGGGAGGTATGTGGCCTTGCAGATCCCACGTTACACTTCTCAACAAGAGCTTTATGCTGCATGGGGGTTGCTCTCACCACGCTTAGCATTCTGGTCCCATCCCGACACTAGCTGTTTGGACTGTCACACCCAGCCAGACACTGTCTGTGTACGTTGGGATGCGTTGCTGCCAGGGCACGCGATGAGCCATCATCACCTCATCCTGTAGAATCAGGCGAGCAGAAGCTTCCCAAGGGAGAGTTGAGAAAATTTAACTCTGAACGTGCTCCAGGTCAGGTCATCTAGGCTGGCTGCTGGAGGAGACCTCCTGGAGCTTCTCCGCCACCACCTTCGGTTCCGCCATGGGTAACACCAGTTTCACAGAGGGCAAGACGGCCCTCAACCTGGGGAGCACATCGATCAAGAGAGACAAGACCAAGCTCATGATGGGAAACTCTTCGATCTCCCGTGGGAAGAGCACAACATCCCTGGGCTCTTCCACCATCACCAGTGGCAAGACGAAGATCTCCATGGGTGGTGCCTCCTTCATCAGCCGAGGCACCAAGACTACATCCTTCCGAAAGGCCTTTATGCCCAAGAGGAAGACTCTTTAACGGGCAGTTAGGCCAAGTCTTTGGGGAGGGTGTAGAGTGCTGGGAGTGGGATGGGGGGACAGATTCACCAAGCTGGGAACAAATAAAACATAGGCATATATCACCAACAGCTGAGGATACATCATCATCATCATCAGAGCGAACCTTCGGTGGAGATAAGTTATTGCATCTTGAAAAATTTTTGCCATTCAAAACAAAAACCTGTACCTTTTGGACCAAGTCACTTTTTTGTTTACCTAAGATTTCTCTGGAATACATCCTGGATACAGGTTAGTAATTAATGAATCCAACTCCAAAGGATGATGGTTATACCATGGACTTTTATCTGTAGCAATAATAAAATTACTTATGTATAACATCATTAAACTGTGCTAATTAACATATTTCATTATGTTACATCAATATTCCAAGGTTCGACAATGATCACTGATCTTACCAGCTTGGATTTCAGTTTAGTCACCTGTAGTTGTTTAATTGTGGCTGTTTCACTGCTTCGTCATTTGACCAGGGCAAAATTTGTGCAACTGTAATGACAACCCAGTTAGATTTGCATACTTTAAACAACAAAGATTTTTGAGTTTTGATTTTTTCTTTGGCTCTATGAATAAACCAAGAGGTGTCTTCCACAAGGGTAGGGCAATCCCATGCCCCGAGAACAATGCTAATCATTGCAGGATGGATAACTCCCAACACCAGCCAACCAAATACCTTGATTGGACACAATGCCTGGTCACAAGGGCAGTGAAAAACACAAGTATATGACATGGTTTGACAACTGTACAATGTGTAAATGTAAATATTAAGACGTGCATGTCCCTCAGGGTCAGCAGGGTGAGGGCTAAAATGCTAATATAGGAATGTGGCAGCAAGACTGTCTTGGTACGATTTGACACTGAAAAACAAACGTGCAGCCACTTAACAAATGGCTTTTGTGTCCTTGGTCACGCCCACTCGGTAACAGGCCAAAAAGCCAGACCCTTCTATGAAATATAACTTCATAGCACTTGTTCTTAAGATTTTGTTAAGTTTTTTCAAGGCACTTTTGACTAGACACTATGAATAACCTCCCAGTTCTGGATTGTTCTCAGCTTTTAAAGCCTACAGATAACTCCAGATTGTTTTTGTACCTCTCTCCTATACCCTTTCCATCAATCATCCCTATTTCCCAGTTCTGCCCCTCCTCTCCCAAGCCTGACCAATGATCCTTTCACTACATCTCCCTCCCACTCTCTGTTTTGAACTTTTTAATTAACTTCTTTCACCCCCACTTCCATCACCCATCTTGTAGGCAGTACCAGCATTGTCTGCTAATTCTGGATAAGCTTTACCACCCTTTCCATCCAATAATTGCTCAGTAAAGTCCCCCCAGAGAGACTGCAGATTGAAAATACTTTTAAAAAGTTCATATGAATTCAAATGACTGTGACACATATTAAAGAAAACAGTATAATTTTTTTTACTATAACTGGAGGATAGTTCGGTGGGTTAGGTATGTGCTGGGAAGTGAAGTAAGTGAAAATGATTGTTTGTGTATTTGTGCATTCAGCCTCATTGTTCTGAGTTAGAAGTTAAAGTTGATCATGGAAGAACCAGTCAGAGGACGCTGAGCTGGTGCCAAGACATGTTTGGTAAAATAAATATGATTTTGACATGTTCCTAGGAAATCAGATGGTCAGAGAACTAGATCTTAAGGATGGAGATGAAAATATGGCAATTGATACCCAATTCCAAACCCTTTAAAAATGTTTGAATAACACTGATCCCCAGCACCTTTAAGAGAAACAGAGAAAAGCTCATTTAAGATAGAACACATTATCAAGACAACTATATCCTTTAGAAAAAAAAAACAATTCCCATAAGACATCATCTACAGTGACTTCTGTATATCAGTTCAGATGAAAAGTCATACACAAAACTAAAGCTGTTGATTGTACTGTACAAAGACTGACACTGAATTCAAATGCTCATCCTTGCAGAGTTCTTGAATCACCGGAGTACACACCTTTACATTACTAGTGTCAGCTGTCTGGAAAACTTTCTCAAGGAGATGAGCAAAACTGGCCTTTCCATTATATTGGAAAGTCAAGACATGGGGACATCAACAAGAGCCTTTCTTTTACCGCTGGAACTCTTACCTCTCGACTTTGACCTGGGAGGCAGTCATCATGCCCTGTTTTACACTGCATCATGTCTTAAACTTGCCCTTTATCACTGATGATGTGACTGCCATTCACTGTTACAGATCTCATGGTTCAAAGTACTGAGCTCTTGCCTTGTTACATGGAAACAATGTTTGGAATACTCTTTTTATCCAAAACAACTTACAGTGCATTCGAGGTATCCCATTGGTAAAAACAACCGACAAACATGTAAACGTATTTTGAGTGCCCTTACATTGAAACCTTTATTTATCCCCTCTGAAACTGACATTTGTTTGTTTTGTAGAGTGTAAAAACTGAAACTGTGTAAACTGTTTGACTGTCTATAGTTATAGCATGTCAGAGATCCAGACAGTGTGTGTAACCATTGAAAAAAGCAGCAGAAATGCAACATCACTAATGTTTCGATCTTAGCGCAGAACAAACTCAGCTTTGAGATAAGTGGGTAGGTTATGGGGAGTGAAAATAACCATGTTTCTGTTGGTCAGAACCCTTCTCCACAATGTCAACAGCTCTCAGTGTTAACAAAGATGCTTTATAGAACTATATTGGTTAGATTTGCCATTTATTTGATTTAACATGAAGACTACACTGCCCAATGTGATTTAGGGGCCAAATTCAAACATGTCCCTGACTATTTCAACCTGGTTAAAAAGTCGCTGAAGACTAAAAAACAACTTTTCATTAATGGGCATCTCACTGTGGACTGAGAGACATGACAATGGGAGTGAGGGTTTGATGATTGAGAGTGAAGGAAATAAACATAATGGTCTCCTGATCTCAATGTACCAGAGAAAAAGACACATGAGAGAAGCACAGGAGGTTTTAGCTATGTTTCTCTCAGAGCACCGAGTAATCTGAGCTAATCACGATCCAATTAAGCAGTGTTCAAGATTTCTTTGCTAGCAGCCATTAATTAAGATTCAAAAATCTTTTTTTTTTTTTCTTCGTCAAGTTGTTCGTCCTGTGTAACTTGTCATTTAAATGTTTCAAACAGATCTTGCATGGCCATACTAGAGATGTGGGAAGGAGAGAAAGGCCTCTGCCCTTTTCAACAAAAGCGTCTTTGTGTTTATAATAATCTGTGAGGTCTGAAGTCCATTTTTGTAATTCTTTCTTGTTCATTTTTCCAAACCGCATTAGCATAGCATGCGTTTCATGTGTTTAACAATTCCTACATTATGCCATCCAGATGGTAGAACCTTGGAAAGTTTGGTTCTAACCACGGTGCTGTATACTTAATAAATATGTGCTGACATTAATGAAGATCTATTTTCATGTTGTTCTCCATATATAATCCCAAAATACATTTTTTGGGGAGAATTAATATTAACCCTTATAGAACCCATACTCTTATATACTACAGGCAAAAAGATGGGGATGATGATGTCACAACAGCTCGCCACATCACAATCATCTCTTTGACTGCATTTCCATTATGACAACACAATGGTGCTGCTGTCCCAACAGGAGTGACAGTGTTCTATGTGTCCATTTAGCAACTGTACATGTCCTATGCCTGGGGCGCCCCCAAACATGAATTATTCAGCACCCACGTAATGTGCTGTACCAACTGACCGGTAAAGTGCAGCTCCGGTGCAGTCCCACACAGCCCTGCAGAACTGAATGCAGTGATGGAATTCAGTGTGTGCCTCATACGCTTCAGCCATGACTCACCAACGCACATCACACAGTGTGCTGGGACAAAGTGTGCACGTAGCATTGCAAGCGTACAATAAGTGGCATTTGAGTCAAGATCCTTATGATGTGGATCTCCTGATAATGGCTAGAAAACATACACCCTTAAAAATAAAGGCTCCGAAAGTGTGTTTTTACAGTGATGCCATAGAAGAACCATGGTTCCCCAAAAAAACTTTCTGTGAACAGTTCTTAAATTAACTATTTTGAAGAACAACCACAAAACCAGTCATAAGGGTGACTTAGAAGAGATTAATTCATCTGAAAGCTGAACAAATGAGCTATCCATTGATGTATGGTTTGTTAGGATAGGACAATATTTGGCCGAGATAGAACTATTTGAAAATCTGGACTCTGAGGGTGCAAAAAAATATGTTTTGATTAATATTGATTAATATTGAGAAAAGTTGTCCAAATGAAGTCCTTAGCAATGCATATTACTAATCAAAAATTAAGTATTTATATATTTCCAGTAGGAAATATACAAAACATTTTAATGGAACATGATCTTTACTTAATATCCTAATGATTTCTGGCATAAAAGAAAAATCAATAATTGTGACCCATAAAATGCATTGTTGGCTATTGCTACAAATATCCCAGTGCGACTTCAGACTGGTTTCGTGGTCCAGGGTCACATTTTAAAAAATATAAAGAACCTTTTCTGTATTTGAAAGGTTCTATGGACATTAAAGGTTCTTCATGGAACCACTGATGCCAATAAAAAACCTTACTTTTTAAGCCGTGTAACGGCTTTCAATTTCTGAATTGATGAAGCATCTGTAAACTACTAAGACTGTAAGTTACTAATTACTGAGGTTCAGATGAGATTTATTTAGTAAACTGACTTATCCACTAGCACACTGAATGAATGATGCAAATGAAACCAAGCTGACAATAAATTCATTCTAGTGTGATTTGCTGATCAATAAAATAACACAGAAGAAAATAATTACAGTTTGTTTAAAACACAATCCGGCTTGCATTTTGACATTTTAATTATTATTTACAGTAAATGCAAGGGAAATCAACATGATATCATCTTTTATTGGTTAACATCCAATAGCATGTATGGACTAAATGACATCAAGAAAAAAAAAAGTTATTAAGATAAAGAGATTACATTCCATGCAATGATGATGAATCATGCGCAAAAGAACAGGAACGTGCATTAGAAAGTAAATAGGGTCAAATTTTAGATTTTTATATTGACTTTAACACATACAAATTAGTGCTAATGCATGATCCTGTTTATTAGTGTTTTCTTTATTTGAGAAATTTTTTTTTTCCAAAAACCCATATTTATAAAAAAAAAAAACAATCAATCAATCACATTCCTGCGAAAGGCTCTGTGAGGGAGAAGGTCATATTGCGGTTTTGGCCTGATTATCAAGTGCACAGCATGAAAATGGTCGGATGGATGTAATGACGTCATTGATGCTGGTATGAAATAAGGGACCGTACGTCCTTAAAGGGTCTCATCTTTAATGCTTAAAAAAAAAAAAGTAAAAAAAAAAGGTGCTATATCCTATGGCCTATATTCTAATTAATAAAATATATAATAAAAATACAATTAGAAATACACCTCAAGACAGTTTTAATTACCTAGGCATTGGTATATTGGCACGCTTCGTGTCGTGGACAGTGGTTCGCTGTGTGTCATGCAATAAAACTACCTGCAGACGGTGATGAGATTCTTGCGTTCCACGCCGATGTTTCTAGAAGAGGATTTTTTCGACGTAAGACCCATAGCCATTGCGGTCTGGAAACAGCCTGACTTCACTCGGCGGAGGCTGCAACGAGCCTCTAGTTTCCCGGAGCGGCTCAGACCCCTCCCTCCTTCCGCCGCCGCCGTGTGTCCGGTCCGGCTGAGGAGAGACCGGGGCTGATGGCCACTGGGGGCACTAAAAGACATCCTCTGAAAGCTCTCTCAGACATCTGAAGTGTAATATAATCAGCAAGCATTCAGAGGAGATCGGATCGCGCGCACACATGCGTATGATTTCAAATAGCTGATGATAATAATAATAATAACATGCCCAACTGTCATGAATATGTGGATGTGGAGAACTTCCTAGTGGTTATTTTAATGATTTAAAGAGAAACAAACTATTAGAAAACGCTGTGCAATGGATAAAATTAATTATAAATAAATCACGTCAATACAAATTAAGTATAAGGTAAATGCGTATCAGGTAAACCTTTATTTCTTTTCTCCGTTTCTCAAAACTAAAGCCTGTAACTAAACACTGTACCAACCAGTTCGCAATATTAAACACAACATAACTGCAGTCACACTTACCAGAAACCGTACGAAGCATATGGCAAGACAGAATGTGTTATTTATTCTCTATGGTTTTATTTGCAAGTAACGTTAGGTGGGTTATCTTAGAATGAAAACTGTGGCCACCAAGCTAGGTCTCCTCTAAAAATTTCAAGGGAAAAAACACCTGAAATATCAACGTAAGCAAATAACCACGTAATAATAATTTCTTAAGTCAGCAGTTTTGTGTAAAATAATGCGCCGTGGGCGTTAGAGATGATTCAACTTCCAAGATATGAACGAGCTGATCTCGATTTTGCTGTTTTATTAAATTATAAACCAAGTGCACAGTGAGGTGGGCGTTAGAGATGATTCAACTTCCAAGATATGAACGAGCTGCATAAGACGCTCCTTCACGATCTCAGAAAACAGATTCAACCTGCTAAACCGCAGCGTGTTTGTAAATTACCCATAAATTTACATCTAGTTTTATCAGTCGAATAAAGGAAGTGCACGACAGTGTAAAAGCATCTTGGTGTTTCACTTACCGGAAACTCGTGGGCTGATGTATGAAACACAGCATTTAGGTTTTTTATATGGTTAATTTTAAATAATTAGCTTAAATATTGTTTTTTATAACTACAGATCATAAGACAGCAAAAAATTAAATAAATCAATAATAATAAATAGCTAAAACCTTTTAATTTCAGAACACCGTGACGACATGGCCATTCAGGTTTCTGATTTGACTTCTCCTTTTAAGATGCTACTAACAACACTCTAAAAGTAAAGTAAATGTAGCGTGACCATTTAGAGCTGTGAACGCCGTTTCACCTTTTATTTCGACGTTGCACGCACTCCCTTATCTCCGTTGATCTGCTGTTTTATTTACAGAGCCTCTGTACGTTGCATAAGTCAAGACACCGATTTAGTCAATGCCCCAAACTAAGGGCCATCATTACTTCCCATTTAACATAACTAAGAGAAGAGAGTTTGGGAATAAGGAAACCAGGAGCCACTGGCATGGTGCTCCAATACTAAAGAAACACATTCAGGCAAATTTCATTTAACTGAGGCATGCAATTATCTTTTTCTCTCTCACACACAATCTCACACAGTAAGCAGGTGACACAGAGGCTTTGTTTCAGGACAAAAGGAGGTCACACACAGCATCAGAACACAGCAGGAGATAGAGAGAGTATATTTCAGCCGAGAGAACCAGAATCACAGAACAGTCTTCAGGCAGCTAGATCAACAGAAGCCTACAATAGAAGAACATTTAGATGTGAAGTCGTATGTACATTCGGACTTGGCTAAATAAATACATAAATTAAAAGAAATAAATTAACAATAAGAATAATTACATGTAAAGAAGATACAATCGTTCCTAGTTCAAAAATATGATTTTTAACCAGTTCCCAAACCAGTACACTTTGCTATAGTTGAAAACACTGGCCTCTAATTCACGTCCAGCACTGGGCAGTCCCTTTGAGTAAGTGTTGTGAAGGCCCAGTGTAGTGCTTTGTGTAAAGAGCATGTGGAAAGCATCACTTCTAAGGCTACACTGATGCCTTTGGGCATACGAGCTAACTGTAAAACAGCAAAACAAAAACGTCCTGGTGCCTAACAGAAACATGACTAATCTAAAAGACTCCAACTATAGTGGTCCAGAAACTATATCCAGGACGTCGATCTAAAAAGATCTATACAGTGCTTTTAAAATTATTACAGTATCTCACAGACTTGGATGTTTGTTTAGCACCCCTCCGTGGGATAATTCAGTGCAAGATTTCACGTCTAGAATCCACTTTGTGTGCCATCCTCTCACTTCCACCTCTAATAATACTGTTTAATGTCAAACTGGCAGAGCCCTGTTGGGAGCATAGCACAACAATCAGGCCTGAGGGAGGCATGAGAAAACATTGTTACGCCAATGACACTTTTACCATAAAAGCGAGGACTAATTGGGGTGACAAAACACGTAATCAGTGGACCTCCTATATATCCGGGACAGAAAGGAAGGCCGACTGCCTGTTACGAGAAACATCTCATCAGTGTGGAGAAAAAACAGCAGTTGTTATCCATTCAGTGAGCGGATTACAATCAGTGGTAGCATAGAATCCATCGTGTGGTGTGGATCTATCAGAGGTTAGCGAGGTCCTTTATGCTGGCAGCCTCCTCACATAAAACTGTACGCAGAGTACAAATCGACTGGCTCAGGTTCGTCCGAATGCCTTGCCAACTTCAGTCTGGTTTTCAAATGCAGTATTTGACTGGGCAGCTCGGTCTCTTCCCCCTCTGTCTGACGTCTGGATCTTAAAAGGATTGGAGCACTGCAGCAGAGATATGCTAATGCATTACCTCAGCCTCATCCAAATCCTTTCAGTGACCCCCCTTCTACTTTATAACTGCTGATTCACTAACTAACTGGATGCAGCTGCTGCCGTCTTGTTTTTTTTTTTTTAGCTGCGATGAGAAACAGCTGGAAGGAGGCCATGCACCCACAGTGAGGGTCCGAAGGATTGTTTTGAACCAAACAACTTTGTGAAACGGTTTTGTTTTAAACTAATCCACCCGTTCTTAGGAACAGAACTGAATATATATAATAAACAAACAGGGTCTACAAAAAAATCTAAAATCTAAATTAAAATCTATTTGGAGTCCAACGCAAGTATATTAATAAAACCTTATGTACAGATCGACGGAGAACTTTCTGTTCCCTTTTTCGTATCCTCTCTGCAGCTGTAGCAAACAAAGAGAGACATGAGGGATGTATCAATCCTTCCATCCATCCATCGGTTTAAATACTGTTCCTGTTTCATCCACATCAGTCCCTTTTTCTGAAGCTTATGACCATGGTAATCTACAAATGACGCACTAACCCTGCAAAGCAGCAGATGAGACTTCGCCGACCTACTGCTCCAACATAGAGAATGTGCATGTTAGGGAGAAAACAATCTGTTTGGTTTGGTCTGCAGTCTTATTTTTGTTCTCAATGAGAGGATGACGGATGGTGAATAGCGAGGGTACAGACCTTCAGTTTCTTTGTTTGCTAACCCACGCCACTGGGTCTAAGGTAGAGCCAAGGATAATAAGTCAGTCTGCCTTCGGTTTCCTGTTTGGTCTAAATCTAGCAACCCTGTACCTACATCTCTATCTCTACTCCTCTCTCAGTGCGAGTCGGTCTCTCTGGGGCTGTATCCGTTGGCAGGGGGCAGGAGTGAGGTTTTCGGTTCAGAGTCTTTGCTGCTAGGAGCAGCTTTGTGCCGTGAGGCTCTGGTGAAGAGACGGAAGGCGCCCCTGCAGATGAGGGAAAACCAGTAGACCTGCGGGGCCATGAGCAAAGCTGCACCTGCGTTACACTGCCAGGGCACAGACAGCGGCACGATGTAGAAGGGGATGGAGGCGTACCTGTGATATGAGCACAAACAAATATTTGCATATAGTCAGCATATAGAGAATAAGTAATTATCAGTATTTTTTATAATCAAAGTCCATTTCAAGAAAAGTCTGATCACTCTTTAATGGGGAAATGCATAAAAAAAAAAAAATGCATGTTTCAGGTTGGTCCACCCAATGCACATGTACAGTCCCAAGTGTGTGTGTCTCAGCAAAATGTTTTATGGAAACCACAGTATCAACCAATGGCTGCAGTAATGCAAAGTCTTTACCGATTGGCACATGGCTCTTTTATTTAGGATGCGGGACTCCTTTCACACCAAGGATGATCATTATAATGATAACCATTATTATAAATTAGGAATGCACGATATTGGATTTTTACTGATATCCGATATTTTTGGCCGATAGCGGATGCATATACCAATATATTTCCTTTTTTGGAAACAACAAGTATCTCCTGTACAAAGATTATAAACAATTTTTCTGTTGCTTTTTTATTTGTAGATAGCCTAAAGCAAAAGAGTACCTTGTATTTAAGTTTTCATAATTCATTTAAAAATATATTTTTCACATCAATGAACAAATCTGTATATAAATTATTTACATGTGTCATGTTTGTGATTTTTATTCACATAAGCTATAGCTTCTGACTTTTAAAAACAAAACAGACTTGTGATTTTATGTCTTTATTTATTCAGAAACACAACTATCCTAATGTTTTTTTGTGTGTGTGTGTGTATTTTACTTTTATTTTATTACAAGTAGGCCTACAGCACCCCTAAATAAAGAAAAAGCCTCACTGGATGGTGTTGCTGCTGCATGCACTAGTGACTGTTGACTCTATCGCACACTGGACGCGGTATTCTGTGTGTGCATTTTCAAAATAAATGTGTTGTCTGTTGAATTTATATCACAATTGAGGCGGTATTTTGCTTCGAGAATGACCCCACTACTGACATGAGCATATCGTTAGCAGCACACCCTGAGCACAAGTGAGTTTTTTCATCTAATTGGCAAGGCATATCGGCTAATTTTTCTTCTTGGGCCGATGCCGATTTTACAGCCTTTATCAGCCGATTCCGATAACGTACTGATATTATCGTCCATCCCTAATATATTAGTTTGCCAGTAAAGATCACAATCAGAAAATGTTACTAGGAGCACAAGTGTTAAGTCTAAGGATGCTCAAATTCCCAATCTTATGAATAAGACATCAGGCCTGCAATTTTAAAATTAGAACATGCCATCCAGACTGATGAGGGGTGTCCTGGTGTTACGATCGATACAAAACCACACAGCTCCTGATCCTTGGTGGTTATTACAATCATTTTAGGAGGAATGTGTAAATGTCTCATGTTCAAATCAAATCCTGGGTTGAGACCGAGTGAGAAATATATGCGTCTGAAAATCTCAAGATTTAAGTATCCATGTTAATATCAGAGGCAGTGTGACTCAGGAGAGAAAGAGAAGATAAAAAAAAAGAAGGAATAGATGAGCAATAGAAATATAAGTGAGTGAAAGACTGAATGAGTGAGAGTGTTAAACAGTGATCTTTACCTGCCGTAGGCGTAGTAGAGGTAGGGGAAGAGAAGAACTCTGCAGATGAAGAAAGTGACCAGCATAAGAGCTCCATTGACTTTATGTAGGAGAGTGTGCTGTTGCTTGTACTGAGGCCAAAAAAAACAAAAACAAAGGAGAGAGCAAGAAGAAGAGAAAGAGAGAGCGTTTAACAGATAGAAAAATATTAATAGGCAGAGCAATGAACCCTGAAAACCATGATTCAATATTCCCCACTACACACTCCACACAGAAGCAGTGAAGGAGATGTGTTCGAGAGAGTTGTTTACAGTAAAAAAGTCTGTGAAAGATTGCCAATCAATAGATGTTTTAAGATTAGTAAATCTTAGAATTTAAATTTACATTTCATTTAAAAGAGAGGGTAGTGTAGTGATATGTTTTGTTTGGTTGTTTTGGAGATAGTCACTAAACAAAAGAAAGATAGAGGGATACAGAAAGACAGGGTGTGTGTAGTGTAGTACCTGGATGAGTATTTTTCCAAGACAGACAGATGGGGTGCTGAGTTCTGCCAGGAACATCACACCCTGGAAATAATCCCCTTTTCCCTGTCTCCAGAACTAAGAAAAGAGAGGGGGGGGGAAACGGAAAACAGGGAAGGAAAAGGAAAGAGATGGATGGGAAAGGGGAATTGAAAATAAATTAATGAAAAAAGGGGGGAAAAAAGAAAGCAAGAGAAGAGCATGGGAATTGAACATAAAGGCAAATGAAAGGGAAGGGAAGAGAAAAGAGAAAGTAAGAAAGGAAAGGAGAATATGGAATAAAGAAGAAGGAAAGGAAGAGGAAAGGGAAGGATGGGAAAGAAGAAGAAAAAAATGTAAATACAGGAATTAATAAGTAAAGGGGAAGAGGAAATTGAAAAGAAGGGAATGAAAAGGGGAAGTGGAACAGAAAAAGGAAAAGGAAAGGTAAATGAAAGAAGTACAAAGGGAATGGAAGGGAGAGGAAAAGGAAAGGGGAAGAGGAAAGGGAAGGAAATTGAAAGAGAACGAAGAGAAGAAGGGTGTATGGAAAAAAGAAAAGAAAAGAAAAATTTTTACTTGTGTGTTGTGTCAGATGAAGGAAAGCTTAGTGTGGTTTTATCAGAGGAAAGCGCTGTAGAGGTTCTCTCTGTCTTATCAGGACAGAACACTCATTGCCATTTAAGTGCAGCTAATGCCAGGGTGCTGGCTGCTGCACTGCTGCCGACAGCAACAGTCTCCATGGATACAGATGGAGAGTGATGGAGAGCATGATTACAGGGTGAAAGTACACAGACCCATTCAGGACAAGTTTGACTCAGCCACACTTCAAGCCACCCACAGACCATGATCCCATCAAATCACTCTTAAACAGTCATCAAGCCACAGCTATGTTACTACACTCCAAACACATGGTCAGACTGGCTCTGATGGGCCTCCGGAATCGTATTTCTAAAAAGATGCACTTCATATGTGTGTGTTTATGAGAAAACGTTTTAAAGTCACTCAACCCTCATTCCACTCACCACAGAGACAGGGAAACAGACAGTGACCATGACGACATGGTGCAGGACCATAAGGATCTCTCGGCGCAGATAGCCGCTGATGGCTGACCTCATCGGTTTGGCTTCGCTCTCCTCCTCATGATCTTTGACCTGAAGTTTGTACCAGTGGCACAAGAACATGGCATAGATGTCATAGACGAAGTAGGGGACAGCAAAGAGGATATAGCTGCTGGTAAGCCAGTGCCTGGAGAAAGAGAGAAGAAAGAGATGAGGAACGAAAAGAACAAGAGTGAGAAACCCCGAGATGAGATTTTAGGGTTACTCTGCAACAGTTACCCCTGTTTATATACATAATTACATTCCCATGATTGTTTTCACTCATTACTCAATATTTCTATATATTGAATATTTATAGATATAATGCTCAGAAAGGCAACTTAGCGTTTATTTCACATTTAACTCCTTTTCTAAATCACTTTTAAAATCCTTTGAGAACCATAAGTCCAAGCCAAGGTGCTTACTACTACTACTGGGAATTACAGAAGAGATCAATTTCTCATTTTGTGAGACAAGCATTAATATAGGTTAGAACAACATGAGAGGAAGTAAATGATGACACTTTCATTTTTGGGTGATGTGTTCCCTTATAATTTGACTAGCAAATCAAGTAGAGTCAGACTGCAGAGGCAGTAAAACTACTCTCTACACGTTCCTGAGACAAATGTGATTTGTGAGGATAAATGTGTCTATTTCTGAAAATTAAACATACCTACCCTTCAAAGGTTTGGGGTCAGTAAAAGATATTAATACTTATGTTCATCAAAGATGGATTAAATTGATCAGTGACAGTAATGAATTTTACTATGGTATAAAAATTCTATTATAAATAAATGCTATTCTTTTGAACTTTCTATTCATTAAAAATCTAATACAGTTTCTACAAAAATAAGAAGATCAACTGTTTTCAACGATAAAATATAGACACTGAAGACTGCAGTAATGACTACTGAAAACTCAGCTTGCTTTACAGGAATAAACTACATTTTAAAATACATTCAAACAGAAAAATGGTCATTTTGTTTACTGTGTTTTAGATCAAATAAATGCAGCCTTGGTGAGAATTAGAGACTTCTTTCAAAAGCAAATTTTGAACAGCATAAATGAATAGCAATTTCTATTATAGAGCATTTCTAGCATCAAAAACGAGTGGCAAGCTCCCGCTCTCTCTCGTGAAGCCAACAAAGAAGTGACTAAAACTGCAATTCATCCACTGTCCGCTAGAGCCTGGCTCCAAAAGGGAGTCAGTCCCATAGACTCCCCATGTTAAAATGTCCAACTTTACAGCACAAAAAAAAAAACATGTTTGCAGCCTGGTTTCAAAAAAAAGCTTTTGGTCTATATAGCTAATTTTGTCCTTCGTGACAACTGTGACGGAGGTGGATTTTTTTTTATAACTCATATGTTTAAATTATATTAAGCCTTAAAGTTCTGCATAATTAAGGGCGTGGCACACTTGAGTGACAGGTGGATTGACGCGGCTGACACTGCCGTCAAGCTAGGTGGGTGTGGCTTCAGCAACCAGCTCCTGCCTCTTTGCCCATTTTCGATGATCTGGGAGTGACAGGCAGTGATGCACTGCCAAGATGGCAACGGCCGTCTCCGCCCACTTTGAGCTTCAAAAACGCTCTTCAGGAATCTACGGGTGACATCACAGACACAACGTCCAAGTTTTTATACAGTCTATGATCAAAAAGCATCTTCTCTTGAAGAAGATGAAAAAAATATATAAAGGATTTAAATGGATAGTTCACCCAAAAAAAAAAAATTACTCACCCTCATGTCGTTCCAAACCCACACCATCTTCATTAATCTTCAGAACACAAATTAAGATAGTTTTGATGAAATCTGAGAGCATTCTGACCCTGCATAGGCAGGAATGCAACTACTACAGTCAAGGCCCAGAAAGGTAGTAAGGACATTGTTTTGTTTAGTTAGTGTGAGTTAAGTGATTGATTTTTATTTTTTTTTATGTAGATGAATGATTTTTTTTTGTGAAGAAAACAAAAATGATGACTTTATTCAACGATTCTTCTTCTCCAAATCACGTATTCCACCATTATTGGGCATGTTTTGATTGTTGATGTTAATTTAATTATAAGAGTCACTTTGGAATATAAGTCGCAACACGTTTCAGTTGAAAAAAATGTGACTTGTGTTATAGAAATATCTATTTGCTTAATGAACTAAGCCAACTAACATTATACATATTCTTTTGGTTTTTGTACCCAGTATTTATAAAAAAAAATAAAAAAAAATATTCACAAATGCAATGAAAATACAGGTATTGGTACTCGTTATTGGCAAGTACCAAAAATAAAAGTATCAGTATCGGCCTGTTCAGGGAAAAGTGGAATCTGTGCATCCCTACTGTTTTCAGTAACTACTGTTAAGATATTACATAGAAATATACACTTTACAAATCCATTATTACAGTCATGAATAATCAAAAACATACTGAAGCAATCATAATACTGATGTACTTTTTTATTAATATAATACTTCCAAAACCTAAAAAAGCGTTTATAAATTCAAAATCTGACGAATAAAACTTTAAAACAGGCCTAGCATGTGACTTGGCCTGTGTCTAATTCCCAGCCCTCCTGTATCCTGACTGATGCATTTACTACACATACACGGAGTAATTGAATTTACCTGGCTTAAATCATTTATGAAACATGATTGCTCTGACCTATTTGAACTGTCGTTCTTAATTTACTTGTGTGTCTTTGGGTTAAGGAAAAATTAAACAAGATAAACAGCTCAAAACAAGATTTACAATTCGATTAGGTGAGGCAAATCAAATTAGAGCCAACCGTTTTCCCACAAACCTCCTTAATGGGTTTCACAGAGTGTAAAGACGCGGCTTTCAAGTATTAACTACAATCGCTGACTAACGCTGTCTTAAAAAGTCTGACACCGTCAAGTTTTTCCAAAGTATTTTGCCAGTCTACTCTCTCTCTCGCTCCCTTTCCCCCCGGCTTGGTGCGCCACAGTGGATTTACAGATAGGCTCGCAACCTAATTAGTTTCTAATTAGATTACAGGTGCGCATTGGAGGAATAGCACATTCTTAGAAACACTCAGAGTCAAGGGAATACTTTCACACTCCTACACATCTGGGAACAATTCCATAGAAAATGAGAGAATTCTCAGCTGTATATGCAAACGCAACACAAGTGAAAAGAGGCGAGAGGGACACATGCACATGGGAAAACAAACAAACACCAAAGTAAAACAGTGCTGAGCATAGTAAAACACAGAGCCCTGCATATACACTCAATCGTAACTGTCAAAAAAAAGAAAAGAGAAAAAATATGTTAAATGTTATATCTTGTTACAAATGTTCATCTGATACTCACTGGTCCTCAATGATGTCTTCACATGAACAGGCGATGATGTACCCGGCAGAGGATGCCATAATGGCCTGAACGGAGGACACCAGTCTGAGAAAGGGTGAGAGAAAATAAAACATTCATGAAAGATAGCAAGGAGACCAAAACAGACTGCAAACACCCTTGGATAGGAGATATTCGAAACCATTAATAGCAGATTTTGATGACACAAGTTGAAGAAAGAGCCATTTAAGCAGGATATTACTCCGTAACTCTCCTAGCTAAGCAGAAAAACACAATGATGCATCAGACATGCACTGCAATCAAATGTAACCTTACATGCAACATCTTTACTCAGCAGATTTTAATCAGACACATTTCACATAAACTTACCAGAAACACATTTAGTAACAGACCGATGAATCTGCAGATATTTGATCATTATGGGATCATCATCCCCATTCATTTCAGGCAACCAGCTTCAAATATTTTAGTAACTTTAACAATTATTTTTAAAATCTAAGCTAGAGCCAGTTTTATTGATGCATATTTTATGCATATTACATATACAACATATAAGAGTCACATTGACTGATACAGTTAAACAACTAAAAACAACTGGTTTGTCATATTATCCTTTTAACTGAACCTTAATAATCACACAAAAATACAATGATGGACTTGTAACTTTTATAAACAAAAAACAAAAAATAGCACAGATACACAAGTAAATGAAAGCAGGTAGCTTGAGCCTGACAGCATCTTTCAACACATCTCACTTTCTCTTCCCTTTATTTACCTGGACGAGACGATGACAGCATCCTTCTCGCTCCATTTGAGCCCAGGAGCATGTTTCAGGAATCGCTTGGACAGCAGGAAGAGGCCTGGGAAGAATATGGAGCCAGCTGCAAGGATGCTCAGCATAATCTCGGGCAAAGTTGCTCAACGTCACTGTGTGTCTAAAGAGGATAAATATAACACATTTAAACATGCATTTTAAAAAGTCCATACATTTTTCATAATAGGATCCATTCATGAAAACCCAATCTTAAAAAAAAAAAAAAAAAAAAAAGATTTAAATAGACAAGTAATAAAAGTATTTTAATTTGTAATAACATTGTTGCTTGATCATAAGCATTACGTTCATAACTTGATTCTCACCAAAAATCTGTTCACTGAAAAAAGAAGAGAGAAGGGCGAGGCCAAGACAGAAGGATGAAACAAACGGGGAGAGTAAAGAAGGAAAATTAGACCACATAATCCACATTAAAACTCGACAAACAAGACTAAAATCAATGTGCATACATCAACTTAAAATACCACTCATCTCTCAAGCCTAGTTTAAATGACAGACTACAAGGTATGCATTGTGACAGCATGGCACAGATAGATCGCACACATATCTTCTGGAAGACTGCATCCCTTCACTGAGCTCATTATTGCTTTGTAAGGACAACTGCCATGTTTATATTGAAGCAGAAGAAGCTGGGATGTTTAGGGGGAGGGGGGTCCGTACGAAAATAGGCACGGAAAGGATTAGCAAGCAAGAGATTTAGAAAGATTACTGCAGGGAAAGGGAGGGGAGCGAGACGAGGGGACACCGAGAAGAAAGAAAGGGGGTGTGTGGGAGGGTGGAGGCCGTCATCCCGTGGTACAGTGAGGGTAACCTTGTGGGAGGAGGTGAAAGGGAGTGTATTATTCCTGTTATATTGCTACAGTGGGACAGTGAGTGCATGTCTGCAGCAAGCCAATCACAAAAGCAGCGTAAAAAGACTTCTATCCGAACCTGCAACAGACATCAAAGCTAAACTAAAGCCAGCTATTCATTATTCTGAAGCCTGCACGAACAAATCTGTTAATGTAGCACGCAAATAATGCAAGAGATCGAGCAGCGACAAATTCTGTTACGAAAACAAATCACAGACGAGACACGTGACGCTCTCCGGATTCAAACTAACTCTAATCTCGCGCAAACGATATTATAAAACCCTCCGCCGGTCCTTACGTCATCTCGGTCACGCTCGGATTTTCTCCGTTCGTGTAAACAGCAAAGCATCGCGAAGGGCTCGCGCATTCACAACGCTACCTTTAGAGCTAGCAGGCTAGCGGCATCCATCCTATTGTGTCCTCCTCGCCAGTGAGTGCAGCAGCAGCGCACGAGGCGCAGGGCAGGCCTGCTGGCTGTGTGTGTGTGTGTGTGTGTTTGTGTTGTGTTCTCCTGTGAGTTGAGTGCAGCAGCAGCCAGTAATGAATCGCTTTCCTCCCCACATGGTGATGGAGAAAGAGAAAAAAAAAAAAATGATGGAGAAGAAAAAAAACAACCGATTGCAAACACGGGGATGCGCCCCCTGAGCCCCCAAACACAATATGATTATTGTACGGCAGTGTTCAATCCGTGACATGCAACTCGTTCAGACCCAGAGATAACAAAAATACGATAAAATTGATCTATTAGTTACAATAAATTGCAAAATTGTGTTTTTTTAATTTATTATTTCCGATATCCATTACAATGGAAAGCCAAAACATCCAGAATATTATACATATGAATTTACTGTTAAAAAAATTAATACATTTTATTAATTTACGATTATTTAGTATGTTATTGTTATATACATACATATGGAACCCTGGACCACAAAACTAGTCATAAGGGTCATTTTTTTTATATTAAAATTTATATATAATCTGAAAGCTGAATAAAAGCTTTCCATTGATGCATGATTTGTAAGGATAGGACAATATTTGGTAACTATAAAACTATTTGAAAATGTGGAATCTGATGGTGCAAAAAAAAAAATTAAAAATAAATCTAAATATTGTGAAAATCACTTTGATGATTGTCCAAATTAAGTTCTTGGTAATGCATATTACTAATCAAAAATTAAGTTTCGATATATTTAGGGTAGGAAATTTGCTAAATATCTTCATGGAAAATGATCTTTACTTCATATCCTAATGATTTTTGACAAAAGAAAAATCAATGATTTTGACCCATACAATGTATTTTTGGCTATTGCTACAAATATACCTGTGCTACTTATGACTGGTTTTGTACTCCAAGGTCACAAATGTATTATAGTAACAACACTAAATTATGCATAATTACATGCAACGAACCTTAAACCGAACCCTAATCCTTTAGTAAGTGCATATTGTTGATAAAGAAGTGCTTCATTGTATAATTACACAAGGCTACCTTTAAATTAAGCGTAACCTAAAATCAACAAATTTAATTTGTACAGATTTTGAATTTCATTGTGGGATGAACATTAATTTAAAACATAACTGTTGATGCATATGGCATCTTAAGCAAAGAAACAGATTATAGGCGCATACTTGGTCCAATAACAAGGGTTGCATCCGTCCTCGGGGTTCAAACCTGAAACCTTACAATGACCTGCTCATGGATTTTCATGTACTACTATACCACACCACCTACAATGTAACATCACCAAACATACACAAAGTTGAATTTCACTACATGATCACCGGTCAGACGTCTGTTGCTCTTACAGGCCTTTCATTAATTCCACAACTTTGGTCAGGCATGGTCTAAAGAAATCATTTTGGTGAAGATAGCACAAATTCTGTACGATGCATTCCTGAAACCATATTAATCAGTTTTGCAGCACTACACATAAACACACCAGAGAAAGGTGATGCAAGTTAGAACATATAATAGGGTCTGAACGGGTTAAAGCAATCCTAAAGATACTAGAGAAAAGCAGCGGGGGGGTCAGGGCCAGATTGGACAAAAGCAAAAGGAGCAAAAAAGGCAGAAGATTACATTAAGGTTGAGCAGCGTCGGTTACGGGGAAGGACAATCCTGTCACAGTCTTCCAGAAATCGGATCACAGGGTCCAGGAGGCATCTGTGAGACGGTCCACATGATGATGTTGATTTATCCCAAGCGCTTGATCCCACAAAGTGCACAGGTTTTGGATTGCCAACACCTGCCGGAAAAATACAAGAGTTATATATATATATATATATATATATATATATATATATATATATATATATATATAGATATATATATAGTATAATATATATAATATATATATATAGATATATATATAGATATATCTAAGATCAATAGATATATATATATATATATCTATATATATATATATATATATATATAATATAGATATCTATATATATCGATATATATATATATATATATATACTATATATATAGCCATCTATATCTATATATATATATATATATATATATAACAACGAGAAAGATCAATCGTAGTGCAGTAAAGTTCGTCTGTCCACATCCAGCTGTCCAGGAAGCGCATGCATCCCTAACTTACATATAAAAGACCCGATCCGCGTCCATCTGGTCTTCACAAAGAGCTTTACTCGAGCTGAGTCAGCAGATCAAAAGCTGCAGTGGTCAGATACGGCCACACTCAAACATTAGCCTTGCAAATGACTTATTTAAATGAAAGTGCAGGCTAGCCGCGGCGGAGAGCGGATCCCTGCACCAGATGGAGGAGGAGAGAAGCAGGTATCCAGACAACCACTTTGGTCCCTGGCTCTGCCTCTCTGACCGCCTCGCTAGGATTAGACAAAACAAGTGGGGACCGGGGAAGGCAGGGAGGGGGGGATGGCTCACATTTGACTACAAAACATGTGCAAATCCTAAACCAAATGCCGAGAGCGACCTAAATAATGGCGTTATTGTATTTCGCCTGTATGCAAAGTAGAGACAGAGAGTCACGCTAGGTCTCGCGCTAGCGCTGTGTGCTAACAAGAGCCTCGCTGAGCGGATGAACGCAGCCGTGCTCTCCGTTGTCTTTTTACATAACCTTTAAATGAAATCACCGGAGAAATTAGTGCATATATCACGGAAACGGGAAAATGCCGGTTTAACTTACTGTTCATCGCTCTCGGTTCAGAAATCGCGTCTGCTCGACAGGCCCCCGTCCTAAATGCGTTGACAAGAGGTTAATTTTACTTTTAAATCTGCACCGCGAGTCTTAGTAACTAACTGCTGATGGGCCAAACGAGAAGGACGCGACAGATTTGCCCTTCATTGATTGGCTTAAGCTTTGCTTGACAGTAAATTTGACCAATGGCGAGTAAAAACAAAGTGACCTGATAGCGCGAGACCGCATTAACTATTTATGGCCCGACGTCTTTTTGTTATCTTTTATTGTTTCAGTAGTCCGTACTAAACAGAATTATGAATGTTCTGCTCAAATAATACGTATTGTTTGTCTAATACACGCAGGCAGAGAGTAAGTTTAGTCTATGAGTTTAAAGTCACCATTAATTGAAACTCGACTGTTCTTGTTTTTATGGGATGTTGCAGTGTTTACATTCATATGCTCTCGTAATCTTTCATTACATTTTTTTTAAATAACTTATTAAGCAAATCCATCAAACATAACTTTTGCTAAACGCTTAGTCCCTGACTTGACAGAATGTGTTGTGCAACAAAAATCAGTGTCAGTGCATGTTTTACATAATAGCAGTTAGTAGATTGTGTTTTTTTTTAATATGCAATTTTCTATTGTCAGGCATGACGGGGAAAGGTGGTTAATACTACGCTCTCACCAGTTAAGTGTGCATGTGCCAAGTTTATTTATTTTTTTTATAAATACCAGTGTGTATATGGTAAATTTCACTTTATACATCGGACCCATGGAGCCTAAAAATAAACTTGCCATAAAATATATTTAATGGATGTGCTGCTTTTAAAAATCTTTCCTATGGCATTCTACGGAGATAGCATGTTTTTATGTCCGTGATGATTTCTTGTTTCAGTGCTTGTACTATACAAGATTGCACAAAGAAATGGGTCACTATGGATTCCAACTTAACAGTTCACAGTGATAACTCTGTCTTTGCACCATATGGGGACCATAGTGTTCAGCTTTTCACTGTATGTTCCCTTGTGTTCATCTTACTTCTGCTGTCTCGATATCTGTATCATCAAATATACAGCTGCAGCTGTGATTAGATGTTTTACAGTGAAGACTGTCCACAAAATAAATCCTATGAGCAGCATCTTTGGTTTCCCAAATTGCATGTGGGGTGAGAATATATTTGGTGCGTGTTCAAAATACATTATCTGAAAACTATCTGGTCTCACGGAATTTTAGATAAATATTTATTTTATTGCAATCTGTATAAACCACTATTTTGTGTCTGCAAGGCAATATGCATATGGAAATCTTATGCAAATGCAGTTATAAAAAAAGGTATCCTAGGATCCATTTGTGGTTACTTTGGGGACTTGGGAACATGAAAAAGCTTGAGAATGTACTTAAACTCAAATGAACCTTGTGCAGATTCTGATGTACATGTGGTTTTACAAATTTGAATGATACACAAAGCCTTTGATTCATGAGGCCCTCGGTGTATATGTAACTACTTATATTTATAGTCATTAATAGATATTGTAAATACTAAACCTTAGTTATGTAAACTTTTTATTTTTTATTGTTTTATTTTAAATTTGATAAGTTAGTAGCGACATTTCGGCAAAGTTTGTTTTCACCGGCAGGTCCAGATATGACATTTTGATTAAACATTACGAAATGACAAAAAAAATAATAATAATAATAATAAAAACCCACACACATAAAAATAACACACGCGTAGATTTTAGAATTTTCATTTCATGCTGATTTTAAACACCCCTGGTTCCAAAACATAAAAACCTCTTCAAATCTTTGTAATTGAAATGCCATTGTTCTGTCCCATACCCGCAATGCAATTTTTGATGACAGACCAATAAGATGCAGAGGCAAGGTTTCCAGTGTCTGTCTCTTTAATGTCTATTTACCATAATCCATGTCTCTCTTTTTTTCTTTTTTTTTTTCCTCTTAAAAACTTCAAGTATTTGTTGGGAACACAAAAAGTCCAAAAACATTTTTTTTTCTTCTAAAATGCAAAGACAAAAAAAGAAGAAGAAACAAAACAAAAAAAAAACAGATAACAAGAAAGTAATAACCATCTTAAAACAACTGTTCAATCATTTTATCAAAGCCATAATAGTCATTAACACGAATATCAAGTTTTGAATTTCTTAAAAATTTCTAACATCTATCTTACGACTAAAAGAAATTCACCATTCACTTAAAATGTTGACTTTCTGCTTGGCAGTCGCTAAGACTGAACCAATTCACTCATCTTCACTCGCGTCACTATTCTGCTAGTTTTTCTACCAACACAATAGCACAACTGGTCATAAAAACAACATCAACTTAAGAAACAAAAAATTTAAACCAAAAGCAAAAAAAAAGGTCACAAAACATGGGGGGGGGAAATGAGAGGAAAAAAACGTTTCTATAATAAAATTAAATAGCAACAGCACATTTAAAAAACGTTTCTGAAATAAAACCTCTAATGCACTGCAATTGCAAATCCAAGTGAAGTCCATACATACACACATGCATTGAGAGACATTACTGATGAGCAATAACTGCCTTGATACAACCAATTGTGCCCTGCGCTTGTGTTGCCACCTGGTGGTAGGAGGCAAACGCTTACAGTACTGGGCATTTTTGAGTATTCAGCTCTGCAATAAACCCAGAGAGCACCAGCGACTGCCTGGACACACGTCTACAGTGTCTACAGTCTAGTCCATATTGTATAATATGAAACCTGAGCTCTAGACGTGTTACTTTTACAAATGAGTCGGGGAGGTTTTGGAGGTATTACACAAACAGCAGCATTTCCCCAACAACTATCTAATATTTAACCATAAGCCACTGTCATGACAATCCACTCTGAAGGAAAAAGAAAAGCAGATGGATTCAGAGAGAGACTGTGGCCCAGTGGAGGAGCTCCACACACACACACACACTTGACGTCATTCGACTGCATTACAGTACATTTTTGATAAACGATTGGGTTCAGTCTATATACACCAGCCCAGTGAAATGAGGGCCGGTTGAGGTAATGAAATATATATATGAAAAAAAAAAAAAAAAACATTTTTTTTTTACAACACTGCACATTCCCTAAACTCTCTGAAACCGCAGTTTTTCGAAAACACTCATGGACCAGATGGCTCGCTCATGTCGCCATGAAACCCACGCATCTGGTCCGCCAAACACAAACACCGAACAAGATGGACAAGACGACAATAAATTAAAAAGAGAAAATAAATAATATTCAATCTATCTTCTCTGCCTACAGAGCCTCGCCCAATCAGAGAGCGGGATGCTGATAGCGCTCTTGTTTGGTCCTAGGAGGGGGGCGGGACCTTTGGGAAGATGCTTCAGGTGGGAACGGCACAGTACCTGTCATCACGAGACGCCACTATCTCGAAATCTCGAATGCATTTGCTCAGGGATCATTTGCACAGGGTGCTTCATAAGAAATGTTGAGAGGTTCCCCCCCAAAAAAAGAGCAAAGAAGAAAAAAAAAGCTCAGGGATCTAGAAAAACTGAGTGATATCGGACAGAAAGGCATAGAACGGAAAGGGGAAGCAGTAACAAAGTAAGAAGACTTAAGAACTTTTGGTTACCAGAATTATTTTCAGAATAAAACCTAAGAACCCAGAAAAGGAACACAGTGATAAAAGTCTATAGACAGAGTTTGGAGATACAGCGGCAGATTGAAGATGGCCGCGGGGGCGATGCTATGGACATCTCATCTGTTAGTGAAATCATGGTCAGCGCAGTCTCGTCATTTGCATTAATCCAGATATCTGTATTGCACAACATTGACGTTGGCTCAATCATATTCAACAGTCCATTTTCTTTTTTACTGTGGAAAATTCTATTTCCCAAAATCCTCAAGCACACAGTCAGTATAAAAGTGTTCTCAGCAGCATCAAAAGCATTATTCATCAGTGTCGTGTAAGTGGATCTGGAAAAAAAAAAAAAAGTGTTTTTCTTAAAATTCCCATGTCGAATTGGAATGAGTGCTGAGAGTTAATTCAAAAGCATGTGATCCATCTTCATCTCCAAAGCATGCTTGCTCCTATGATCCACATTTCCCAGAATCCACCTCATCCCTCATCTCTCTTCTTTCCTTGATACTTTTGAGGAATGCCAGGCTGTGGATCTGATATAAAGAAATAAAAACAGAAATAAATGGTTTTTGGTAGTTTTTTTTTATGCCGGTATGTGGATTGTTTTTTGAAGTATTTATTTTTTGTTTTATTTTTTATTTTTGTTTTTTTTTTTAGCATAAAGTATTTTATTATGATGAAATGATTTATGCTGAAGCACTTTAATGAAGTCTTTACTACCTTTCTGGGCCTTGACCGTAGTAGTTGCGCTGCTGTCTATGCAGGGTCAGAAAGCTCTCGGATTTCATCAAAAATATCTTTAATTTGTGTTCTGAAGATTTATTAAGGTCTTATGGGTTTGGAAGGACATGAGGGTAATTAATAACAGAATTTTCATTTTTGGGTAAACCATCTCTTTAATAACTATACAAAAAATTGTTTTTATAGAGACCACACTGTAACATCACAACCATAAAATAAATAAATAAATATATTCATTCTTATTATTATATAAATAATATGTAATCTGTATATTATGGCTTATTTCCATTGCGTGGTACAGCTTGGCTCGGCTAGCTTGCTTTTCCACTGCAGTTAGTATCGCTTCAAAATGGGTTGGATTATATACTAGTTGCACCACCTCTACTGCTGTGACAGTGTAACTGTGATAACAAATGCGCAAAAAAAAAAAAAAAAGACAAAGGAGCCAGACTTTTAAAAAAAGAATATTTAAAGAAAGTTGTTTAAGTCGTGCGACCGATACTGTGGTGGCTGTTGCTGACAAGTTAAATCTAGCGGGTTAGGTGTCTTTTGTCGCAAATCCAACGATGCTAATAGAAACGGTTATCTCTGACCAATCAGCGATCTGCAGTGTTAAGACCAAGCGGCAACCTCCCGCTCTCTCTCGTGAAGCCATTAAGGAAGTGACTAAAACTGCAGAAAACCGCTACAGCCTGGCTCCAAAAGGAAGTCAGTCCCATAGACCCCCATGTTAAAATGCCCAGCTTTACAGCAGGGAAAAAAAACATGTTTACAGCCTGGTGCAAAAAATTATTTTGGTCTATATAGCTAATTTTGCCCTTCATGACAACTGTGACGGAGGTGAATTTTTTTTATAACTCATTCATTTAAATTTTATTAAGCCTTAAAGTTCTGAATAATTAAGGGCGTGGCCACTTGAGTGACAGGTGGATTGCTGCTGCTGACACTGCCGTCGAGCTAGGTGGGCGTGGCTTCAGCAACCACCTCCCGTCTTTTTGTCCATTTTTTTATTATCTGGGAGTGATGAGCTGCCAAGATGGCAACGGCCTGCTCCGCCCACTTTGAGCTTCAAAAACGCTCTTCAGAAAACTACGGGTGACGTCACGGGCATAACGTCCATGTTTTTATACAGTCTATGGTTAAGACGTCACATTTTAGTATCGGTGCAGCTCGCTTGGAAACTCAACCGAGGTGGTACGATTTAAGTGTGCCGTACCGCGCTGTACCATGCAATGGAAAAGTGTCAAAAGTGAACCATACAAAGCCGCACCATGCAGTGGAAAAGTGCCATTATATGCAGTACATAAATTAGAGTAAATGAAATGCTACATACAAATAAACACAACAACTTCTATTTTATCCATTTCACATTTGTTAACAAATATGAAAAGAGACAATGGCTATGTGGTTTTCATTTATGAATAAGACTGGGAAATTATCGCTCCACTTCACATTGTCACATGAAACTTCAGCTTGTTTGAGATGCATGCAACATCGTCTCAGACTGACAGATAAAATAAATGGGAATTTTCTGAATTTTGAGCAATTTGTTACTGCTTTGTACAAGTTGTTATATTAATTATAATTCAAATGCATTTTTTTTTTTTTTTTTTTTTACCAAAATTGTATTGTTGATCATTGTTGAGAGGGGCCCCTTTTGATTCATTTTAAAAAAGGGCAGGGGCTACAGCCCTGTTTCATTTTTAATTTTGAGTGCATATACTGAGAAAAAGAGACGAGTTGTGAAAAAAAACACTTGTTCTTATACTCACCTGATGAAGGTTTTGAAGGCTGCACTCTGGGGATTGATGCACAAAGGCACTCGTTTGCCTTGCTGGTGCTCTGTTATAAAACGATGGATGAGCTCTGAGACGAAGAGAGAAAACAGGTCATCAAAATAGGTCCTTCATGTCAAAAGATGATGGAGATTTAATCGTAACAAAGCGCCAGAGTGAGTCACCTTTGCCCTGCCAGACGGAGTGCATGCTCTGCTCATAGTTGTGGCTGAAAGGTCGATCCGCAGGCGGCTCAAAGTCTCGGGTGTACACCCTTCCGCTCGGCACAGAGTAACAGCACTTACACATGCAGGTGTGGTACCGCAGACGACCCTCATCCAAATACGGATGAGACAGAGCGTCACTGCCTGAGATGCGCTTAGCCTATAGATGGAGACACACACACATACCATTACCTGAAGAAGAAGAACTGAAGTCATTTTCACTCCAAAATAATACCAAAAAAAAAAAAGAAAGAAATTAATACTTTGGACAAAGACACATTAAATTGACCAAAAGTGACAGTTAAGCCACTTGAATGGTTACAACAGATTTCTTTTTCACATGAATGTTGTTCTTTTGAACATATTAAAGGAATCCTGAAAAATGTATCACAGTTCCCACAAAAATATTTAGCAGTGCAACTATTTTCAACAGTGATAAGACAATAATAAGTTCAACAGCAAATCATCATATTAGAATGATTTCTGAAAGATCATGCGTCATTGAAGACTGGCGTAATAATGCAAAAATTCAGCTTTGCTATCACAGGAATAAAATCTAAACCATGTATTCTAAACTGTAATAGTATCAACGATGACATCAATCATGATTCACTATATTCTCATTACTCATCCAAAATTATATCGAAGGCACAATATGTAAGATTTTAATAATAAAATTGCCAAAAACTACTTGCACAGTTGTGTATTTATGTAATCCCAAAAGTTCCGAAGGAAAAAAAAAAAAATCTAAATATTGTGAAAATCACCTTTAAATTTGTCCAAATTATGTTCTTAGCAATGCATATTACTAATCAAAAATTAAGTTTTAATATATTTACCGTAGGATATATACAAAATATCTTCATGGAACATGATCTTTACCTAATATCCAAATAATTTTTGGCATTAAAGGAAAATCTATAATTTTGATCCATACAATGTATTTTTGGCTATTGCTACAAATATACCCCAGCAACTTAAGACTGGTTTTGTGCTCCAGGGTCACATATTTATTTTAACAATGTGCTTTATATGTAAATGTTATGAAATACAAATACAAATACAGAAGTGTGTATATAGCCTCAACATAACTATTTTAAGTATAGGCCATAAATAAATCACACAAAAACATAAGCCAAAATGCAGACAGTTATTGTGATCTAGAAACGTCATACTCACTGGATCAAAAACTAGCATGCGGCACAAAAGATGAACAGCTTCATGTGTTGCTCCATCTGAGAGCATGTACAGAACAGACAGTGAGGGCTAAGAGAGAGAAAGCACAAATAAAAGTTAGGATATTGTATTTGATTTGAGGACAGATTTGTGCATTACATCTTTATGGACTAATAAATCGTTGTAAAGGAGGGTACTGAACTGGTTTGTGGGGTCCTCTAAGAATGTGCGCTCGTGCTCCTTCACACGCGGATGCCATGGCAGAAAGAGGAGGAGTCCCGAGCAGATCAGTGATCAGATCCAACTGAGAGAAACAGAGAGAAGGAGAAACACTTTAATACACTATTTCTCAAAATCAAATTAATTAAAAAGACCTCATTTTCAGCAAGATTAAAGTTTATATTAAAAAAAATAAATCCTTTAATATATAGTAGCAGTACATAAACTTTTGAGGTCGGTATGACTTTCTTAATGTTTTTTGAAAGAAGGCTCATGTTCACCAAAGCTGTATTTATTTGATCAAAAAAAACAAAAACATATTTTGAAATGTGTTTACAATTTGAAATAACTGCTTTTAAATGTAATTTATTCCCGTGATGGTAAAGCCTAATTTACATTATTTCATTACTAATTTTCATTATCTCATTATTTAATTACTCCAGTCTTCAGTGTCACATGATCCTTCAGAAATCATCCTAATATGCTGATTTGGTGTTCAAGAAACATTTTTAAATCAATGTTGAAAACAGCGGTGCTGCTTTTGTTTCTGTAAATGGGATTTCCCCCCCAGATTTCTTTAATAAACAGTCCCCTTTTTAAACTTTTGAATGGTAGTGTACATTATTACCTGTTGTATGGGGCTCTGAGCCTGGAAGAGAATACGTCTGCCCAGCAACTCTGCGAAGATGCAGCCTACAGACCATACGTCTATAGATGAAGTGTAATGCTGGCATCCCATCAGAACCTCTGGAGCACGGTAATACTGCGTCACCACCTCCTGGGTCATGTGACGAGAAGGATCCGGCTCCTCCACACGCGCCAGGCCAAAGTCACAAATCTAAACGAGAAGGAAAAGTGACATCTCGCTCTGCCATTATTATTTGACTGAGCACATTTGATGTGCACATTACCTTCAGCAGACAGTTGCTGTTGACCAGCAGGTTCCCTGGTTTGATGTCTCTGTGCAGAATGCCTGCAGAGTGCAGGTACTTCAGGCCTGCGAGAAACAGAAAGAGGACATCTCATAAAGGACACTGACACTGACATAAAGGAAGAACATATCACACAACAAAACGCCAACTGTGCTAATTAGGAAATTAATACTTCCTGTACTTGCTAAAACCAACACCTGTGTGGTACTTTGCCTTCACTAGTTCATGTCATAAGATGAAGCTGAAAGGCAGGCACACAAAACAAAATAAAAGGAAATATCTAAAGGATCTGGGGCTTTTTCATAAGAATAAACATATTGTTTTTAATCCAGCCAAATTGAATATATTAATATATTTATATACACACACACACACCTGAAGTTTGTGATCAAAAGTGACAGTAATGTTACAAAATGCTGTTCTTTTAAACTTTATATTCATAACATGATCTTAAAAAACAGTTACTGGTACTGTTTCCACAAAAATATTGATAATGAGAAATGTTTCTTCCAAGTTCCAAATCCTCATATTAGAATGATTTCTGAAAGATCAGAAACTTTATTGAAGACATGCTGAAAATTCAGCTTTGCCATCACAGGAATAAATTATTAATAAATATTAATATAGAAAACACGTATTTTATATTGCAATAATTTTTTTCACATCATTGCACATACTGAATTTCTGATAATAAATGCAGCTTGGATGAGCATAATATACTTTCTTTCAAAAACCTCTAACAAACCTTTAACTTTTGAACAGTAGTGTGTTTAAAATAAAACCCTAACTAAAATAACGATAAAAACCATAAAATGGCCAGAGTGGACAAGCACCAATGAAAAACCTGTGAAATCACACATCAATCTCATCTACGGGTACAATTACTCTTGCTCTCCACTAAGAGTGTGGCAACATTAGCACAACATTTTATGTACAATCATTGCATGATTTCAGATTTTGGTATTCAAAACATTTCACAAGTATGACTCCATTAATATTATCATCCCTACTCCAGATTCATTATAAACACAGCCTCAGCTAAAAGCTTCACCGGACTCGCCCAGCAACAAGAGGAAAAATTGCCCCAAACAAGATTAACAGTTCACTGGGATTTTGCTAACAAATTTTATTTTCAGAACATAAGATTAAAGCTTCTCAGGATGATTACAAGGTCAAAGATAATCCCATTCTGCAATACAGGCACATAACACTCAAACTTTCATCTGTCCTGATTAAATACTCCAGATTCCCAAAATTAAAAAAAGAAAAGAAAAATGTAATCCAAAAGTGACATATGCCCATGTGAACTCACCCCTGAGTATCTGGTAGAGGAACACCTTGATGTGATCGGTGGTGAGAGGCTGAGGGGAAACGATGACTTTATGTAGGTCACTCTGCATGAGCTCAGTGATCACGTATCTACAGACCCAGTTAAGACAACAACTGACCTGCAGAACACCTACAGCCACAATAACAACTTCTACTAGATGCTAGTGGGCTGCAAAATGATTAATCGCATTCAAAATAAGAGTTTATGTTTACATACTATATGTGTGTGTACTGTGTATATTTATTATGTATATATAAATACACACACACACGTATATATTTTTCAAATATTTGTATGTATATTTATACTTGTATATAATTTATATTATATATAAATATTTTATATATACATTTTCTTTTATACATGTATGTGTGTATTTACATATACATAATAAATATACACAGTACACACATATACAACCCTCTACGGACACCTTGGCAATTAAATTGCTGTTGGCTAGTAAATTTTTTGGTTTACTCACCAGACTGATACACACACACACTGTACATACATACATACATACATACATGGCACAGCTTCTTAAATCGTAGCTTCTTAATCAGTCAATCAAGCATTATATTAAGATATTTTGATAATTAAGCACTATTTAATGATATAATACTACTACTAATAACATATACAAGGCACTAAGGATTGATGGACTGCTGGGTTCATGAATATTAATCATGTTGTCTGTGTTCGGTCAAACTGCTTTGCTGAAATCAAAACAGGGACGGTAATAGATGAGCGCCAGCCAATGAGATTGCCGTTTGCGCATTAGCCCCGCCCCCACTGCTTGCTGCTACTTCTGCTTGCTCCTAAAAGCTGAATAATTCTAAATGAACTCCATTATTTTGACAGAAAAATACAAAAAAGAATATGGTTTACATGTAGAGCGTCGATTCAGCGTGGTATGTAAGAGAAGACTCACGCTCTCTCTGTTTGCATGTGTGAGAAACACAACACAGCGCTCTCAGCAAAGCAGTAGCCCCTCCTGCAGAACACAAGATCCAGGGGGCGTGGCTGGATCCACATCATGGGGAAAGCAGTAGCCGGTTTAGGTATATGTAAGGTGGGAGGAGTTGGATCTGGATCCAACCACGCCCCTGGATCTTGTGTTCTGCAGCGAGGACCAAAGCAGCGGCGAGTCATGCGCCTTCACACCGGAGTTTACGGTACATCAAATACAGGTGCGCTGCACATCCATTGAGATGAACTGAAATATCACAGATCGCTTGATGGAGAGTGAAACTCTGAAGCGATCAGTCAGAGTGTTCGGTGAATGAAAATATATCTGTGCTAAAGTTATACTAGCCTCCGTGTAAAATCTGAGAATTTATTAGCCATTGGCTAAAATTAGCCATCATTTAGTCACCCAGAGTGAAGATTTACTCACAATGTAGAGGGATGCATATAGTATGTAAACTAGTGCTGTCAAACGATTAATCGCATCCAAAATAAAAGTTTTTATTTATGTAATATATGTGTGTTTGTGGTGTATATTTATTATGTATATATAAATTAACAAACATACAGTGTACATTTTGAAAAAATTTACATGTATATATTTATATTATATATTTATATTTTATAAATAAATTTTCCTTTATACATGTGTGTATTTACATATACATAAATATACACAATAATATACATAATAAATATACATAAATACTTTACTTGCATTATGCACTTCCTAACACAGCTACTTGCAAATTTACTCGCCAAAGCTAATTTTCAATTGTATTTGACGCTTGGCAGGGTGTTACTTTTGAACGTTGGATGCAAACCAGGACATTCATAAATTAATAAGTGCAAAAACAGCTTCACATTATGCACAACCGGAGTTAAAAATAAATACTAGCCTGTGCTGTAAAAATTAATATTATAAAGACTAAATGTTCCAAATTCTGAGTCCCTGCAGAACAGCAAATCCACATATATGCAAGTTACATTCAATATTAATACACCAATTTGCTAAATCAGCTAAACTCTTTACACAGTATCTTCCTTGTCTTCACATGTTTGGGTCATATTCTGGTCTGCCTTTACTCAATGTCTACCACTTTCACATTGATAACAAAGCACAACACTGATACACATGCAAATACAGCTACTGCGGTTAAACGTTATACCATCTGCCACATGATATATACCGTCAAACACTCCTAATGGAAACAAATCAACTACCTAAAGGGATAGTTCAGCTAAAAATAAAAATTCTGTCATCATTTACTCACCTTCAAGTTGTTTCAAACTTGTATGAGTGTCTTTCTTCTGCTGAACACAAAAGATGATATTTTGAAAAATGTGGGTAACCTAACAGTTGCCGGAAACCATTGACTTCCATTATACTTTTTTCCCATAATATGGAAGTCAAAGGCTGTCAGCAGCTGTTTGTTTCCCAACGTTCTCCAAAATATCTTCTTTTGTGTTCAGCAGAAAAAAAGAAGCTCACACAGGTTTAGAACAACTTTCTTCAGATCAACACAGAAGAAGACAATCCACCTCTGAAGGTCATATGGGTTACCATTGTGTTTCTTTCTGTGGTTTTTTTAAGCATCAGCTTTGGGGGTCCTGTACACTTGCATTATATGGACTAAAAAAAAAGATTTTTTTTTTTTTTAAATCTTTGCTTTCAACTGAAAAGTCATTAATCTGGGATGGCATGAGTACAAATAAATAATGAGAGAATTTTCATTTTTGAGTGGACCATCCCTTGAATCCCTTTAGTACTGAGGCATGAAGAGAATAAAAGGTGAAGCATGAGTCTGAAGGATACATCTCCTCAAAGCAGTCGATTTGTGGAGGTTGGAGAATGTCCAGGGCTGACAGCACCTACCAAAGCAAATTCCCATCATTTACAAAAAACATGCAATCAAGTTCCAAAACTGAAAACACACACAATGTCTTTCACAATAATCCCATTCTCTCTTTTTATGGCCACCCACGCAAGCGAGCTTCCCTTCCCCACCCGCAAAACTTACATTGTCATGTTTAAAGAAACACAGCATCCGGAGTTCCCTGAACACACGTTTGCAGGAGACCAGGTTCTGGAAGACATTCGGCATTTTCTTCAGAGCCACCTTACGCCCATCCCGAGGGTCCGTCACAGACCTATCAATGCAAAAGGATAGCCAGAGTATGTAATATAACACCACTGCCAAAACTTTGGGGGTTTGGTCAAATTGTAATGAAACTTTAAAACACACTGAAAAAGAATTTTTAAATTGTAAACATATTTTACATCATAAATCAGTGTGCCAAGATGACAGCGGGACTTACCAGACCACCCCAAATGCACCATAACCGATGGGCCGATCAGGCTCCATTTCAGCAGGACTTGGTACCTCACTTGCTGGGTTACTGTGAGGTTGCGGGATGGCTGCCCCTCCGCCTGCGCTGCCCCCGAGAGACGCCGGGTGTCTGGGAGTCCCAGCGGGTGCGTTGGGTCCGGTCGGATTTGGTGTTGCGCTGAGACCCGTTGAGGTAGTGCCGGTCGTGGTGTTGACACAAAAATACTTGTGGCCTAACTCTGATCCAGGGAACAAGTTACCACACACTGTTGGCCGAGAGGATCCATGGAAAGCCATCTTGCATGATAAACACAGGTGAGGAATTATCATTAAAGCGACTGTCCACCAATTCTGTCAGCATCTGAAGAATGCTTATAACCAGACAGCTTCAGTTCTCATTGATCTCATGGTATTTTTGGTCCACACAATGGACGTCAATGGGAACTGAAACGGTTTAGTTACCAGCACACAGTAACATATACATTAAATTGTTTTCCATAGTAAAAAAAGAAAGCCATTCAGATCTGGAGTGACATGAGGGCGAGTAAAGTATGACAGATTTTTCCCTTTGAACTATCCCTTTAAATTGATTACCTGTAGTCCAAAAGTATCTATAAACACAAATTTCTAAATTATGAGACCAAACTATGTACCTAACTGACAGAAAATCCTGGCAAATTTACTAGCCAAAGCTAATTGTCACTTGTATTTGGCGCTTGGCAAGGTGTTAATTCTGGACCCTGGATGCAAACCAGGACATTCGTAACAAATTGATAAGTGCAAAAAACAGCTAAACTTGAGATGTACTAAAATTACAGAAAATTCCCACTAAATTTTCATGGAACACAAAAGTAATAAAACAGGCATCATCCATTGAAAATCTTCACATTCTGTTGAAACCCATGAATCTCAATTAAATGCCATTCATCACTTTGCAACATCAGTTCTCGTGTGTGTGTGTGTCATAACCGAACTCCAAGTCTGAATATGCAGAAGTGAAATGACAATCAAAATCTGCATTGCAGTTTCCAGAGAAATATGCCTTTTATTTTTGCTTGCTCCTCATACAAAGTTATCACATGACTTCAGAATGTTGGGGAGAAATATCTTTTGACATTTTGGGGGGTTTAAAAACTGTGGTCACATTAAAGCTTTACATAACACGTTATATATTATATGTTATTATATATTATATGTTTAAATGCATGTATCATATAAATGTAACTATTCCTTTCCTTTTGATGTTGTGTGAATAACATGCACTATGGTAATTTGTTAAGGTAAAGACTTCCTCAACAGTTAACCAGTCCAAAAAGAATTAGCTATAAATACATAAAATATTGAACCTAAACATATAGATAAATATTAGGAAATAAAAACAAGCTGTAGAGCCAGTGTTCACTTCCTGCAGCCGCATTGCAACAGTGCAGCTCACTCAGAAACATTTCTAGACCAAATGCACGCCAAAGGTTGATGCACTTTAATCATGTGCTCGGTCGGTGGTCTGACAGATCGTTTCTCTATAATATCAGTGTGAATAGCCTGCAAAAACTTGCGCTTGCAACACGTCTGGGAAGTTCACATCAGTCCCGTTCCTCATCTTTGTTCGCAAGCTGCTCTTTCCTCTATAAACCCGAGCTAACAAGCTAAGTTACCCTTGTGACTCGCTACAAGGTTAATATTTATAAGCTGCCATTAGCCCTTCCACATACCACAGTAGCCTGTATCTCAATCCTCTACATTTTTTTGTTTAGTCTGATAGAATTTCAAGCCAGTTAACTCTAATAATAATGTAGCTAACGCGACCTCACCAGCTGTTCCCTCCGGCTAGCTAGCTAATTAATCTGCTCCGTGACCTATATATGATGTTTATATGCACAAATGGTCTATTTCAAAGCGAAAATAATAACAAAGTGAATAGGGTCCAACCTAACGCACAAAGCAAACGAAACACGAGCTGTAACTCTTGACAAAGGCCGATAATGTCGTTTTGTTGGCTGCAGATGTTTGTAAAGTTAGCTTTAGCACCGTGGCTAACCTCTCGGAGCGGACGGCGGCGGAGCTCAGATCTTCATGACGGACGCGTGCGGATCGCAGCGCTCTCCGCGCATTTCTGCCCGCTTTAAATCCTTCTGCTGCAGCTGACTCCACACCTGAGCGGTCTCGCCGTGTTCCTCTCTCTCTGGTCTGGAAATCAGCTGTTGGAAATAGCGGCGGAGAGGGAGAAGGAGGAGTTGGAAGAGAGGGGGAAGGAGTGAAAGAAAGGAGGGATGAGTGTGTGGGGGAGGGGAGGACCACCGGTGTAAACAATGCGAGGGACGCGGTTTAACCGATCACGGTCTTCTGCTAATTATACACTCACTCACCCCGCTTTACAGCAACAGGGTGCAGGTTACGGAACCTGAAACTTTTTTTCTTAAAAAAAAAAATTTGATAAATGAAAACAGGTGCATCACCTTCAGGAAATATTATTAGTTTTAAGTTGTTTACTAGAATCTGAGACTATAAAATTGTGTGATGCACAATTATCATCTCATCGTTTTTGTGTTCATTTTTTTAACAGAGTAACAGGCGGGGTAACAGGTTTGAAAGGTTGAGCTTGATGAATGCAGTTAATACAAAAATTTGTGTAGAAACTGGAAGTGAAACAATATTTGCTATATGGTCCCATTATAATATTACAAATTAAGAATTTATTACACACACGCACACACACACATATACAGGTGCTTCTCAATAAATTAGAATGTCGTGGAAAAGTTAATATATTTTAGTAATTCAACTCAAATTGTGAAACTTGTGTATTAAATAAATTCAGTCCACACAGACTGAAGAAGTTTAAGTCTTTGGTTCTTTTAATTGTGATGATTTTGGCTCACATTTAATATTGTGAAACTCGTGTATTAAATAAATTCAGTCCACACAGACTGAAGAAGTTTGTGAATTGTTGGCCTTCTGGAAAGTATATGTGCATTTACTGTACATGTACTCAGTACTTGATAGGGGCTCATTTTGCTTTAATTACTGCCTCAATTCGCCGTGGCATAGAGGTGATCAGTTTGTGTCACTGCTGAGGTGGTATGGAAGCCCAGGTTTCTTTGACAGTGGCCTTCACCTCATAGTTTCTCTCTGGGGTTCAGGTCTGATAAGTTTGCTAGCCAGTCAAGCACACCAACACCATGGTCATTTAACCAACTTTTGGTGCTTTTGACAGTGTGGGCAGGTGCCAAATCCTGCTGGAAAATTGAATCAGCATCTTCAAAAAGCTGGTCAGCAGAAGGAAGCATGAAGTGCTCCAGAAATTCTTTGGTAAACGGGTGCAGTGACTCTGGTTTTCAAAAGACACAATGGATCAACACCAGCAGATGACATTGCACCCCAAATCATCACAGACTGGAAACTTAACACTGGACTTCAAGCAACTTGGGCTAAGAGCTTCTCCACCCTTCCTCCAGACTCTAGGACCGTGGTTTCCAAATGAAATACAAAACTTGCTCTCATCTGAAAAGAGGACTTTGGACCACTGGGCAACAGGTCCAGTTCTTCTTCTTCTTAGCCCAGGTAAGACGCCTCTGACGTTGTCTGTGGTTCAGGAGTGACTTAACAAGAGGAATACGACAACTGTAGCCGAATCATTGACACATCTGTGTGTGGTGGCTCTTGATGCCTTGACCCCAGCCTCAGTTCATTTCTTTTGAAGTTCACTTAAATTCTTGAATCGATTTTGCTTGACAATCTTCATAAGGCTGCGGTTCTCTCGGTTGGTTGTGCACCTTTTCTTCCACACTTTTTCCTTCTACTCAACTTTCTGTAAACATGCTTGGATACAGCACTCTGTGAACAGCCAGCTTCTTTGGCAATGAATGTTTGTGGCTTACCCTCCTTGTGAAGGGTGTCAGTGATTGTCTTCTGGACAACTGTCAGACCAGCAGTCTTCCCCATGATTGTGTAGCCTAGTGAACCAAACTGAGAGACCATTTTGAAGGCTCAGGAAACCTTTGCAGGTGTTTTGAGTTGATTAGCTGACTGGCATGTCACCATATTCTAATTTGTTGAGATAGTGAATTGGTTGGTTTTTGTTAAATGTGAGCCAAAATCATCACAATTAAAAGAACCAAATACTTAAACTACTTCAGTCTGTGTGTATTGAATTTATTTAATAAACGAGTTTCACAATTTGAGTTGAATTACTGAAATAAATTAACTTTTCCACAACATTCTTATTTATTGAGAGGCACCTATATATATATAGTTCGAGTTCGAGTCCTTCCCAATCCTGTCTCTCTCTGTCTCTCTCTCTCTCTCTCTATTTCTCTCTCCAACTTCACTTCCAGCCTGAATACTGTCCTATCATAATGAAAGTAAAAACTTTAATTTTAATAAATATTATTATATTATATAAATTATATATTATTTATTATTAGTGCTGTCAAACGATTAATCGCGATTAATCACATCCAAAATAAAAGTTTTTGTTTACATTATATATGTATATGTACTGTGTATATAAATACACACACATACAGTATACATTTTGTTTATACATTTATGTTTTCATATTCTTATATTTTATGTTATGTATAAATATATCTAATATATAGACATAACATACTTTTCTTAAATATACACATGCATGTGTTTATATATACTTTATAAATATACACAGCTTACACAAATATTATGTAAACAAAAACTTTATTTTGCATGCGATTAAGCATTTGACAGCAATATTTATTATATAAATATTATATATAATATTTATTAATATCTCCACCAATTAAGCTTTTCCCCATAATTTATATTGTCTTTCACTATTTTAACTTAGCATTTTTTATTGTATTTTATTGTTTCGCAATGCTGAAACAATGCTGAAATTGCTTTGGGAATAATACATTGTACAAATATTTGCCATGCCAATAAACCACCATAAAAACTAAAAACTGAAGCCATGTACAGAAATATCATGACCTATGATATAACTAGTTTAAAAGGTCAAGACCTCTAAGGTGGGACAGGCATTTGATGTGTCTAAAACTAGCTATATTTCATGCAGTGTTAATGACATTGAATTTTTTGTAGTTTTGTATGCAACATTTAATAGTTAAATACATTCAGATTAAAAAAAAGTTTAACTAAAACATTTTTTAAATCTTTATTTTAATTAAAAAAGTAGTATTTGTGAAACATGTAATGTTACATCATTATGTACTATATTCGCAGAGAAGTGTCATCCCTTTTCAGTTTACACTGTAGCAACTGTATCAGCTGCAGAAAAGCAGCAGGTAACTTCACATACACATGATATCCCAATAAAACAAGTGAGACAGCAGTTAGTTAAATGCAGTATAATTAGGTGCATGTTCATTATACAGAGATTATTTAGGATAAGAGCACAGCGACACATATTGGCGTTAAACGAGCATCAACACAAACAGAACTGGAAACATAGGTTACAGATCTTATGCAACATAATCAACATTATTACATCTGTTTAACTTCTTTAATGAAAAAAAGATCAAGATCAATGAGAAAAATATCAAAGAAGGCATTGAATAGATGCTTTTTTTAGTACACACATACTACGTACATTACAAATATAAATATTTTGTCCTTGTGACCATCTTTAAACCCTTTTACAATCCTTAGCAGGGATCCATGAGAGGAACTGGCACTCCCTCAATATTTCATCGCCAAGTTCAGTGGAGGTGTCATTTATGTCAAGATCATTTATGATGGATTGATCTCTTACAACAGAGTAAATTCATTTATAAAACGTAACTCGTCTGGATTTCAAGATCATGTAGCTATGAGCCATTATTATATAAGGAAAGGTTGGGAGGCATAATGTGTCAATTCCTCTTTGTGTTCTACATTCCAAAACACTGGATTTTCTTTTATAATTAAGTGGGACAGCACTTAATAACAGCCCTACATTTAAAACCAGTGATTTCTCTAATGGGAAATGTACTGACACCCAGACCAGTCGTCCATCGGATCTTCCTAGCCTCTTCGTCTAAACACTTTCAGTCTGTATCCATCAGAGCAGATCAAAGCGTATGGGGAAAAAGCGATCCAGGGAGACTTGCTGCTCTGCCTGCACATAAAAGTGAGTGTGAAGCAGGGTGATGTTTCTCGAGTTCATTCAAAAGTCACATGTATTTTAAGGAGAGTCGTTCAGTTCTTGCTCAGTCCCAGCTAGATTTGAGGTGGATGAGAGAGGGTGGGGTAATGGGTAGGTTTACATTGTGTTGGCATTTCCAAGGCAGCCTGGAGTGAGAAAAACATTGTTTGGTTTGATTGGTGACAAACTGTATCTTAAAAGATGGACAATGCAATTACAAAAACATATTATTACTTAACAATAGGACTGAGTAATATTTATAAAATGACCAATATAGCTGTGAAAAATAAATGCACACACAAACACACATATATGTATACAATAATATATAAATACTGTATATTTAAATTTGTTAAGTAGATTTACAATATTGAACGCAAAAAGTTAAATACTGTTAAGAAATCAAGAGCATGTTTTTACAGTTTCTAAATGAAATAAGGAAAACAATATTTTTAATAACTCTCCTTTAAATGCACCAGTAAAACAAAACAGATCGAGCAGTAATGTTTACCTATACAACATAATTCAATATATTTTTTTCTTAAAACATTTTAAGGTACTCTACCATTTAAAAGTTTGGGATCAGTAAGTTTTTTTTTATGAAAGAAATGAATACTTTTAATTAGCAAGGATGCATTAAGTTGATCAAAAGTGAGAGTAAATGTATTTATAATGTTACAAATGATTTCTAATGCAAATAAGTGCTGTTCTTTAGAACCTTCTAATCACCAAAGAATCCTGAAAAAATAATGCATTACGGATTTCTCAAAAATATTAAGCAGAACTTTTTAAAATTGATAATAATAATAACCATAACAAAAATAAATCAAATTCTAAAGCATATCAAAATAAAATATATTATTGTTAATTGTATTATTATTTCACAATTACAATATTTTAATCAAATGAATGCATCCTTGGTGAACACGAGAGCTCTTTCATATTTTGTCAAATTTTTTTAATAGTAGTTTATGTAAAATGCCACGTAGGGATTTTCGACATACAATTTGTGAATGACAATACAAATGAACCACTGAATTGATTAATTTAATTAAGCCAGTTGATGGCCAAATTAAAGTCTCTGTGACATTCAGTTCTGTGGGCAGCAAAATCGTGGTAAATATGTTGTGAATATCTGATATACCGTCCCGCTTCTTTGCTCACCTGTCCAGGTTTAGCCCTTCCTCTTAGATTCCTCTCCCCTCCCACCCATTCCCCCCCCCCCGCTTCTGCCTCCCTCCCTCCCTCCCTCCCTCCCTCCTCGTGGTGTGCTGTTGGCTAGCTGTGGCTCTGAGGAGCAATGCTGGAGCAGTCAGTCACCAGCAGCCCGACTGTGACCGGAGGGCTGGAAACAGGAGTGGCTACGCCCACTGACGCCACTGAACTGCTGCTGCTGCTGATGGGGCAAGGAACATTGGGGTCTGTCTGGTTTGTGTGCGTGGCCATGTGACCCTGCAGCTGTGTGGGTGTCTTGCAGTGTACCCCGCACAGCTGGCATAACAGCACCCCGCCTGGGCCTGAGCCACGGCCGACCCCACTGTCCTTCCACTCTTGCCCATGGTGCTTCTGAGCGTGGACACGCAGGTACGTCAGTGTGGTGAAACCTATAACGAACAAGAGGGATTTTTATGAAAAGCATTATTGTTTTATTGTTACTTTTGTAGTGCTGTAAATTATTCAGGGAAGCTTTCTAACATGATACATTATTAAATTCCTAAATTTAAAACTTAACAACAGCTCCCAAAATATGCAGATCAACTGTTATTTGTTTAAAATCCCATGATATAGAATTGAACATTTGTGAATCTTTTATATTATTTTTTAAAAGTCATTTGGGACTACAGTGGCTGCAGAGTACGTTTTTGATTCACTAAAAAGAATCAGCTCATTAGAATCATTTGTTTGTAAATGGAATTATGCTGAAGGAGTAAGAAGTAAAATGATTCATAGAAATGATTCCTTCACTATTGTTCAGTGATGGTGCTCGGTCTACAGAGACATAGTAAAAGATTAATAATTAATTAACATAAGTTATAGTCTGAAATAAATGTGAGACAATAAATAGTCAACATGTGTTTCTGAGATGTCACTGGCTGCATCATATAGCACAAGGAGAATAATCCAATTCTCATTTTTATTTAGTCATTTATTTGAAAAGACTCTCTAAAATTATTGGTCTGAATTAAAATAATTAACAAATTATTTGCCATATTTGTCAGAACAGCTGTTGAATTTTTATCTTACTTCTGATATCTGTTTATACTGCTGTTCAAAATTTGTGGTTAGTAAGATGATTCTTTCTTTCTTTCTTTCTTTCTTTCTTTCACTAGGAAACAATAAATGTTCAAAATGTATTAGTTGCCACAAAAATATAAAACACACACACACATATATAATAATAAAAAGCACAACTGTTTGTAATACTGCTTTCAATAATAAATGTTTCTAGAGCAGCAAATCATCATATTATAATGATTTCTGAAGGATCATGTGACACTGAAGACTGGAGTAATGATGCTGAAAATTCAGCTTTGCAATCACAGGAATAAATTACATTTTACAATATATTTAAATAGAAAACAGTTATTTTAAATTACGATATTTCACAATATTACCATTTTTACTAAACTGATGACTTGGTACATAGATTAAAAAAGGGTAATAGATGATCAGAAGAACAGCTATGCTTTTCAAACCACAGATAAAATAATCAATGATACTCACTGCGGTTGCAGAGGTGACAGACGTGATGCTGTGATTGGTTATGCACCCTCATGTGATCTGTGATGTAAGCAGGGGAGAGAAGTTTGCCACAGATGTGGCAGGGAACCTTGTCCTCGTGTCTGATCATATGAGCTCGTAACCGGTCTTTCGTAGCGAATGCGGATTCGCATGTCTGCACAAACAAACAACACGGTTCATCAAACACTCTCTTTCTATTGCGATCTGCCTTCATCACACACATCATGACTCATCCTCGTCTCACACACTGCCAGACACATATGGCTGCAGCCCACATACACGTACATCAGCACACATATGATCACAAATGCACATACAAGAACACATAATTCAGTTTAATAAACAGCCAAAACACACAATGCAGAATGATTTACAAGAATGATCAGGACTATATTCTAGGTATTGACTGTAGTATTATGCAGTTGATTATCATAGAAAATAATGGTAAGATGTTTGTTTTTTTAAAGAAGTTTCTTATACTTATCAAGGCTGCATTTATTTGATCAAAAATACACTAAAAAAATAGTTAGTATGTGTGTTATATTTTTTTTATTTTTATTTTAGGTTTTTTAAAAGGTGTGTATCTATATATTTTAGTGTGTTGTGGAAGTTTTTTTTTTTTTTTTTTTTTACTATATTTTGTGAATGGTGTATTAAATAAATTCAATGCCCACAGACTGAAGAGGTTTAAGTGTTTGGTTCTTGTAATTGTGATGATTTTGGCTCACATTTAACATAAACCCACCATTTCATTATTTCAACAAATTAGAATACTTCATAAGACAAATAAAAAAACATTTTTAGTGAATTTTTGGAATTATGGAATGTATGTTCATTTACTGTACATGTACTCAATACTTGTTTAGGGCTCCTTTGCTTTAATTACTGCCTCAATTCGGCATGGCATGTAGGTGATCAGTTTGTGGCACTGCTGAGGTGGTATGGAAGCTCAGGTTTCTTTGACAGTGGCCTTCAGCTCATCTGCATTTTTTGGTCTCTAGTTTCTCATTTTCTTCTTGACAATACTCCATAGATTCTCTCTGGGGTTCAGGTCTGGTGAGTTTGCTGGGCAGTCAAGCACACCAGCACCATGGTCATTTAACCAACTTTTGGTGCTTTTGGCAGTGTGGGCAGGTGCCAAATCCTGCTGGAAAATGAAATCAGCATCTTCAAAAAGCTGCTCAGCAGAAGGAAGCATGAAGTGCTCCAAAATTTCTTGGTAAACGTTTGCCGTGACTTTGGTTTTCAAAAAACACAATGGACCAACACCAGCTGATGACATTGCACCCCAAATCATCACAGACTGGAAACTTAACACTGGACTTCAAGCAACTTGGGCTATGAGCTTCTCCACCCTTCCTCCAGACTCTAGGATCTTGGTTTCCAAATGAAATACAAAACTTGCTCTCGTCTGAAAAGAGGACTTTGGACCACTGTGCAACAGTCCAGTTCTTCTCTTTAACCCAGGTAAAACGCCTCTGACGTTGTCTGTGGTTCAGGAGTGCCTTAACAAGAGGAATACGACAACTGTAGCCAAATTCCTCGACACGTCTGTGCGTGGTGGCTCTTGATGCCTTGACCCGAGCCTCAGTTCATTCCTTGTGAAGTTCACTCAAATTCTTGAATCGATTTTGCTTGACAATCCTCATAAGGCTGTGGTTCTCTCGGTTGGTTGTGCATCTTTTTCTTCCACACTTTTTCCTTCCACTCAACTTTCTGTTAACATGCTTGGATACAGCACTCTGTGAACAGCCAGCTTCTTTTTGGCAATGAATGTTTGTGGCTTACCCTCCTTGTGAAGGGAATTGGTGGGTTTTTGTTAAATGTGAGCCAAAATCCTCACAATTAAAAGAACCAAAAACTTAAACTACTTCAGTCTGTGTGCACTGAATTTATTTAATACATGAGTTTCACAATTTGAGTTGAATTACCCCCACATTCAAATTTTTTGAGATGCACCTGTATATTTGAAGATGTAATTTAGTCCTGTGGTACAAATCTGAATTTTCAGCATCATTACTCCTGTCTTCAGTGTCACATGATCCTTCAGAAATCTTTCTAATATGACGATTTGATGCTCAAACAACATATATTATTATTCTGCGATGAATAGAAAGTTAATGCATCCATGCTGAATAATAATAATAAAAAAGTAATTAAATTTTAATTAAAAATTCATTTCTTTAAAAAAAATCTTACCTCAAATGTTTGAGCAGTAGTATGTATACTATAGCAAAAGCATTAATATAAAAAAATGTTGGTCTTTTTTCCAATAAAGGCTGCCATTTTTAATCATGTATATTTGCTAAAGTATAATTTCAAGCAGATGGCCACAAAGCTAATAAAAAGTTGGAAAAAGCATTTTACATGCATGCATTTTTCAACAAAAATGTTTCATATTTGAGGTCTAAGGCCTTGTCCACACTAAAAAATTTTCGTTTGAAAACACATATTTTTCTATCCGTTTTGGCCTTCTGTCCACACAGCGTTTTTAATCAAGGAAAACAGAGCTTTTTGAAAACGCTCTCCAAAGTGAATAAATTTGAAAACGCCGTTTTCGCGTTGTGGTGTGGACTGTGAAAACTGAGGCTTCTGAAAACGATGACACAAGTTTAGTCATGTGACGCATGTTATACCAATAGATATCCGTGTTTATACTGGTATTGTGCATGTGATGTGCTATGCATGCACATTCACACTATTGCTACAGATGTGTTACACTGTACACTCTTCATATCACAATCCTGCAAAGATGAAAGCAAATTTACTCGCGATCGCTATTTGCGGAAAAACATGTGGCCAGTTGCGTTTTAGATCAGCCATTACAATCATGACTGTGTGCGGACCGGGATGCGTCAGTTAATAGTGAGTTATTTTCATAAATAAAATAATCCTGTCAGAAGAACTGCATGAAAACATATCATGTCTGTTCTGTGTGTCTCATCTGCAGTGAGCTTTTTCGAGGCTTACGCATGTGCAGAAAGCAAATTTAACGTTTTCTGGTGACACTTTTGGAAAACGCTTGAAAATGCTAGTGTGGACGGAGAGCGTTTAAAAATGCATCCGGATTAATGCAGACGTAGCCAAAATGATTGTAATGAAATGCTTTGCCTTGGGTTTTACATTCTAAGGCACAAGGTCAAATTATTTCCAATGGTAATCAACGGCACTTCAAATCACACAGAGCATGCAGGAAAAACTAACATTAATGATAAATGAGCAAGAAAACGGGAGAGTTTACAGAGAAACTAGAAGAGTATGATTACCGGACATTTGAAGGGTCTCTCTGTGGAGTGCACCTGTCGCACATGACTGTTAAGATGGTCAGGCCTGGAGAAGACAGAGACAGGGCTCAAACAACAAACACAATATGTACAAAAACACAAGAATTAATAGGGACCCATCTCCATGTGAACTAGATCTGCCTCTGTCTGTAGCATCAAGGCTCCTTTAAAACAGCAGGACACGGTTTGTACAGTTGTGTTCAATAATTACTGTAGGAGATGCTTTCACACAAACTATGTATATATTATACCATTATACAAATCTTTACTGTCACTTTCAATCAACTTAATGCACTCTTAAAAAATAAAGGTAATAATGTCATAAAAAAGGTAGTTTATATAAAGTATATAAAATATGCATTACTTCTTCATTTAAAATTTTGCTGCTAAATTATTTCTTATTACCTCAGGGCCTCATGAGTTTTACTACAAGCTTGACTGGACTGCATATGGATGTAGATGTGTCTAAATATATATTACACAGATAAATACAGACAGAAGGTCACTTATTCCTCATCTAACCCATTTTCAGTCTCAAATTAGTAATTAGGGCATCTCTCCATAGCTTTTAGTGAAATGACAACATTCAGTCCTCCTGCACTGTCAGAACTACAGTATAATGCTCACGGTTGAAGCCTGCTGTGAATCGGCCTGATAAACAGCTTGTTCTTGTTTATACCAAGCGTGCATGTGTTTATAGAAAGAAACCATTAAAAATTCATGTCCTCATAATCTCAGAGCCCTCATGGATAAAGTGTGTTTTTTTGGTGTGTACAGGTGTGCTGGTTTTTTTTTTATTGTGGTGAGAAGTTGGCGCAGTGCGGACACACATATGGTTTCTCCACTCCTCCCTGGTGTGACCGAACATGATAACTCATCCGATCCTTTCTCTTAAACCGCTGTTGGCAGATCGGACAGGAGTACGGCTTCTCATCCGAATGGGACAGGCGATGCCGGTTAAGATGGTACACGTCCCTGAACGCTTTCCCGCATGCCTCACAAGCATGGTTCTTCCTGACCGGATTGGGGTTAGGGTTGGGATTAGGATTGGGTGTCGGATTGATGGGTAATGGGTTTGTTATTGGGATAGATATTTGGATCGGGGTGGGATTATTTAGGTTATCGTTCATGTTGGTATTTGGGGCAGCCTGAAAAACAATGTCGGACAGAATGTCAGATTTTATGATCTTGAGTTTTTCCGTCGTTAGTGACACAAACAAAGCAAATCTCTCTGGGGGTAAACCATGTTCATTGTTTACTGACCTACTAACCAACTGACTGTACGTGTTCAACAAATGAGGTGAGAGCAGGTATGAGACCACGTTACACAACTGTTGTTAGCCTGATTTTGGCAGAGTCTTGGGAATTGGATGGTTTGAAAACTGACTGCAACTACTTTAGTTCATTATGGGGAGAGCAGGCATATGGAGAAAATAATCACGAAATTATGGTAAATGACACTTTCCATAAATAGTTTCTGGTTTTCCCATTACTGTTTTAAAATCACACGTATCATGTTTTTGTGTTGCCAGAACTAGGAGATTTGTTTGACAAACCTAATCAGCTATTTAACCCTTAAGGCTGGAATACATTTTAAAACAGGCAATGGCTGAGGAGCTCACCCTACCAGACATTCAAATCTTTACAAACACAACAAACTCACAGAGAAACATGCACCACGTTGCTAGGAGATTACATCACAAATTGAAACAATGTGTTCTAAAAACAGCTCAAAATATCAGACATGTTTTATATCTGGGCAAAAGTCATGTTGTGTACTGCAGACTTTAGATACTGCATGAAAAAATTAAAAAATGCAATAAATAAATTTAGTAATTATCCATAATCACAAAGTATTTGTTCCAAGCCAGCTTTATTTAAATCTGCAACGTTTTTACTTACTCTGGCAGTGTTTTAATTATTATTATTATTTTACGATTAATATAAAAATAAAATAATCTATATATGTATTTCTAGGATGGATCTATATATACACGTACACAAATATTTTCAATAAATGTTAAATATTAAATTTAATTGTTATTTAAACTTAAATTTTTTATTACTAAAAATAAAGGCATGATAACATATCAAGGTTTTAAACTGTAATCAGATTAATTAAAACAATTTGCAAAAAAAAAAAAAACTTGGTTGATGGTCAACTTTTTTCTGTTGGACTGAACATTTGTTGATGGTCAACTTTTTCTGATGTTTGTGTGTGTGTGTGTGTGTGTGTGTGTGTGTGTGTGTGTATACACTTGTGTGTGTGTGTGTGGGATCAGAATGATTTTTAATGTTTTTTTAAGTCTCTTATGCTCATCAAGGTTGCATTTCTTTGATAAAAAATATCTGTATTATTATGAAATATAATTGGAATTTAAAATAATGATTTATTATTTTTGGTTTATTATTTTAATATACTTTAAAACATAATTTATTTCTATGATGCAAAGCTGAATTTTTCAGCATCATTACTCCAGACTTCAGTGTCACATGATCCTTCAGAAATCAGTCTAATAATATGATGATTTATCATCAATATTTGAAACAGTTAAAAAATAAAAAACAACTTTTTATTCATCAAAAAAAAAAATCAATCCTTTAAAAAGTATCACAGGTTTCAAAAAAAAATACTTTTTTTTTATTTTAAAGTAAATTCAATATTTTAAATTGCAATAATATTTCATAATATAACTATTTTTTTTCTATTTTTGATCAAAAAAGTGACTGACCTGAACCATTGTCCCAGTAACCACCACTGCAGTAGGGAGGGGCTGGTTCACTGTCATGGCGACCGTTGCCGGGGCGATAGAGAGAGCCACCGTCTCTACCTGCTGATTGCTGATTGGGGAAGGCTGGGCCATGGGGTCGATCGCCGTTGTGTATGGAGGCAGGTATAGACAGCTGGAGGAGAGAAAGGGGGATGGTCTGCCTCTCCATACGTTCTCCGGCCCTTGCTTCCATCTATTTTCTCTCTAGCGGCTCTGTCCTTCATCTTCACTCCAGTGTGGACGGACTGGTGACGCCGCAGGTTGTAACTGTTATTAAACTGCTTGTTACATATGGAGCAGATGTGTGCAGGTCGGGCCGGGCGCGGCCGAGTGACTGGCTTCACTGGGAAAGAGAAAAAGAGAGAGATGCTGTTCATACACAGGTGTGGTCTATACTCAAGAAACACGCTATGCTGTGTATTAAAAAAGTTTCTATGTAAAAGCTTGAAAGCAGCAATTACAATGAGATGTGAAATTTCATGTTTTCTTTATCTTTTTAAAAACTTACTGACAAAAACAGGAAATGTTTTAGCACTAATGCCATCACAATAATGTGCCAAAAATGCACATTAGTTATGAAAACCTACGCTTTATCTGTGTGTTTAGGGGGTCTATTCTATTACCATTAGAGAACTAAGCACGTTTTATTGCTATTCTCAGGACTACATGAAATGCATAAAAAATGGCCCAATTTGCTTTGGTCCCGGAAATGTTTTTACCCTTGGGATTTGAAAAAGATTATTAAGCACAGACTTCTAAGCAGCTCCAACATGAATCACATCATAAAAAACCTTTGAATACACGAAGGTTTTGAAAAGTTGGAGAAAAAAGACGATGATATTAGACTGTGTATGTCTGTGATCAGCTACTCAATGAACCCACACATCATTATAAATTGATAGGAAACAGTCAAATGTGTAAATATAGAGTAGCTTGAAAGAGCAGCAGGAATGTTACACTATTTATTATTACATTATTATATATAATTTTTTTAAATATATTTTATATTAATAATATACTATCTATCTATCTATCTATCTATCTATATATATATATATATAGTTTTATTTTACTATATATTTTACATGTCAGTTTTAATTTAGTATTTTTATATTTTAACTTAAACTTATTTTAGTTGCCAAAGCAGCTTTTCTAGTTGTCTTTGAAGTTTTTTTCCCATTATTTTAATACTTTCATCTATTATTGATCATTTAGTTTATTGCTTTATTTATTGATTTATAACTTACTTCATTTTACAACTATTGCTTTATTTTGTAATGACCATTTTATTAGTTTTAGTAACAATAACAGCACTGGTTCATTGACCCTGTTTCTGTTTCCATGGATACATAAAACGTCTCTGAATGGTCAATCCCTCTTCAGGTTTTGTGGGTAGTGTTGTTTTTCTGACAATCAAGCAGGATCACTAAAATACATTAGTGTATAGAGAAAATTAATTACATATTGACTTCTGAAACCCCACTGACACTCTGTATTCAAACATTGCGATCCCGGTCATGTGTTGATCTTGCGAATTTGATTTTCCCAACACGCTTCGGATACAAAAATCAAAGAGAGAATAAATGCAGGCATCCTAAATGATATTCCGACCTTATGCAAATAAGTGTCTCATTAACATGCTCACTCATTTACATCCTCCCCAGCCACTAATGCACCAGCCCTAACCTCGGTTCTCTCTCCAGTCCCCAGTGACCTCCCTTCCCCCCTCCTGTTTTGGCCCCTCCCTCACCCGGCACGGCTCCTCGCTCAGCGCCGCGGTTGTCCACCGTGGATGGGGGCGGGGATATATGTGCTCAGGGCAGGGCGGGTCCTGAGCGCCATCCGTGAGCTCCGGGAGGAGATCTGATTGGGAGGGGTCGCAGTCAGTTTTGGGACTGTGAAGGCGGAGTCTGTCGTGAGAAGGGGCAAAATCACAGATTTTAAACATTCTTGTGCCTTGTGAATGAAAGCACACCGGTGCCATTATGGACAAATGATAGCGATTATGACATGCGCAATTTTAAATGAACGTTACACGACTAAAAGGCTATCAGCATTAGCACGCATAAGCATTTTCTTACCTGAAAGAGGAAATTGCTCCAAGCTGCATCCATCATGACGTGCAGAACAGCACAGACGCCGCTTGAAACAAACTAGTCGATTTTTTTTCTCCTAACGGACAACGTCTCCTTCCACTATCTTATCAAATCTACATGAAATGTAAAAAGCTACCAAATATAAAATGACAGTGAAATTTAAAAAAGTGAAAGAATGCATATTACAAGGACACACATAAATAATATATATATATATTACCGTATTTACTAAACGCGGTACAAAATAAGAAATGGCAGCTGTCAGTCACAGTAGTGTTTTATGAACGGCGCATTGTCACGTAGCAGTGGCCGACCATGCTTAAAAATATAATATAAAATGAAGTTCTGCATGTAATGTTTTCTTATATTAATTAGACCGCTGTGCAATAAATTCATGCAAAAGTAATAGAATTCAAAAGGCAGTTTAATGTTTCATTTGCTCGCATGTCGTGGTTAAAAATAATGCCATCAATTTTTATTATAAGATTCCCCCATCCCAGGCCCGGAGGCGGCATCTGCGCGAGCCTCGGCCGTCGCGTTAAATCTCATTCGCGTCTGGCGAGCGCTTCACCGGTCGTCGTCCACGGCTGCCGCCTCGGTATTTCAATCGAGAGGATGACATTTTTTTCCTTTTTTTTTCCTGCAATACTCTCACCCTACGGACCCCACCCTCGCTCTTTCTTCCTTGTTCTTTTTTTATCCCGTCTTCTCTGCCCCCGCTATCTCTCCCCCACCGCCGTTGTCCCCCTGTTGTTTTAAAGGGATAGTATATATTTGAGTGACAACACCCCCTCTTGTGGTCTTCGGGCCCAAAGGCAGGCTCCACGCGAATGTTCTCGAGCGCGGTGTCCTACTCCGCGCCCCTCCCGGCGCTCGAGTTCGGCCGACTCAAATTACACAGCATAAACATCGAGATCAGCTTTAAAAGAAAAACCATGCATCCGCGCGTTTCTTCTCCCAAAAACTAGCCCTACAACAACAACGATTCTCAGCGGTAGACACCTGGACTGTTCGTATGGGGGGAAAAAATGTCGCAGGTCCCTTAAAGGTAAAGACGCACGCAGACGCAGCCGCGGTAAATAATAAGCGGCTACCAGAATCACTGCCGATAATAATTGTACGCGCCCATCGGATTAAACACATATATATCAGTCAGATTCACGCACACCTAACAGCTCTGGGCTCCCAGTGCGCTGCTTTTTGAGTCTCACAAAACATTCTCAGAATAGAACGCTCGGGCATTTGAAAGGAAATAGAACGTTTGTGTTAGGCTGTGCGTGGCGCTTCAGAAGAACGTGCTTTAAACGTTCACTTTAACTTCTCTACGAAACATTACACCAGCAGCACAAAACCGGTCCTTATTTTCATCCATTGTAGAACTAGCCTTTACAATAAACCCAAAACGCCATCAACACATAATATGCAGATTAAATTCATAAAACGTTTCTTAAAATAATATAACCCCAGTAACAGCTGCATCTTGGTTGTCAGGGATATCTTTATTGTCAAATCATCAGGTTGCAGTACAAAAGGACTTTACCTCCACAATCATATAACTCCTCATATATTTCTGATTAGTGTTATAACCAACGGCTGTAAAACTAAAAGACAGTATGGTCTACCTCTCTACCACAAACCAAGAATACATTAAGAAGGATATGGACGAAAATGATGCCAGAGCCCACTTGTTTAATATAATTATAGCTTCACAACTCTTCATATGAATATTCAAAGTTCTTTGATATACCTGCAACAAAACAGTAATAGACAGGCTAATACAAAGAGTTCAAACAATTCAATATTCACAAGTAATGGTAAAACAACGGCCAAATACTGTAATACTAGAGTGGCTTTTAGTGGAAGCGTGGAATGCGCGCCATGTTGTGGAAATGTTGGTTTTAAACCGCAGAGCTATTCTAAATCCCATTAAAATGATACAGATTATTCCATTTAACAATCATAAAATAACCGTCAAAAATCAAAATGTATTATGATGCCACGCTCCAAAGATGACATAAACATGGTACACTCATGTCAAACTAGTTCCATAAACAGAAATAACAAAGCACATTCTACAGAATATGGATAAACTCGAAAGGGAATTTGCACTGGCATTATAGCATTGATACTCTGTATTCAATAAATATAAGGCTCAGTGAAGGCTTTGCAAGGTCCCGTAATTGATTTCCATGCCTCTCATCTTCGTCTATATGGCCCAGCGGTTCTTATTTCACGGCCTTCGTTTCATTTTTTCTTGGTTTCTGCATTACTCTCATGTCTCATTGTGCTTTTGCCTCCGCTCTCTCTCACGGTCAGCCACATCGATTAGCTGCCATGTTACGGGACGCGGTGATGAGGTGAGGAGACTAATGCCAGACTTCAGCACACAGACCAAGCCGCAAACTCCCAGCAGACAACTGCAGCCACACTGCGGAGAATTTTTTTTTTTTAAGATATATTATCGCATTGCTTACCCGCCCCAGTGCTTCCTTATGAATTTAGTACTACTTAAATGAATAAAAGTGCAGCAGCACTTACTAGTTGCTGAGGTTAATAACACAAAGTATAATGGTATGAAAAAGAAGTTCAGTGTAAAGCCTGCTGATTACTCACTTGGGGGTCCTCAATGTAGTACATTATATACAGCAGACAGAAGACACAGCTCGTTCCCCATACACATGAAAAAAAAACACACGGCTGTGGAAAAAACACGATGTCAGAAACAGTCTTGTACGTGTAAAACTTCTCACTAGATATGCATCCTTCAAGAACATCTAAAGACCTGCTCCTGACCGTGTGAAATGAATGTGCAATGAGTGAGTGTGTTTACCCTGGATGTGTAGTACAGCCTTAAGATGGGGTTGCCTGAGAGGTCAATTGGTCTTGTGACTGGTGGCTCCCTTACATCATGGGAACTGAAAAAAAAAAAAAAAAAAAATGGAAGACAGGAAACAACTCATTATTAACAATGATTTATGTAGATTTATGTAGAACATAAACAAAAAAAATGATTCTAGTGGGGATGTGGAGATCCATGAAAGTACTCCAGGGGCTCCATGGAGAAGACAAAAGTTTTACTAACAATTCTATAATAGTGTTAGAGTTAGTTACCGATTTAATAAAGTGTATAAGGAAAATCTAGCTAGCTGAGAGATTGTGGGTTCAAGCATAGCTCAAAAGGTGTTTTTTAAAGTTCATGATAAAACGGAAATAGCGACAATTCATCTCTTCCATACTTGTGAAATTTATCAAAAAAAAAGAAAAAAAAAGAAACACATCATCTAAGGCAGGGTCTTTTCATCGACTGTTAATTGGAGACGACGTTGGAACTTGGAATTGGAAGTGAGATGGTTTATTAAAAAATGGGAGAGCTTTTAATTCGCATTTTCAGCATGAAAGGAAAAGCAAAACTGCAAACTACCCAAAAAATAGACAAGTGAAGCGTGCATCTGAGAGCTTATGTGTGAGGGTGGCAGTGGGGTCCCATGTTGCACAATCTTGGCAAACTGACTATGTAGCCTATGCCGAGGATCTGCCTCTGATGGATGATGTTACCAATTTGGGATGAGATAAATCTGTAAACATGAAGAGAGATTTCTAGAGACCCAAAGATTACATTCATTTCTATATAGACCATGCTTTTAATGCAGCCCTTATTTCAAGCATTTTAACCAAAAAACTTCAGGCTGAAAACACCTTAGCCGCGTTTCCACTGTCGGGCCAAAAAGCGGGCGTGCTAGTGCGTTGCCAGTCCACGTTTCCACGGTCACTTGCGGTGGCTTTTGATCGTGCCCTCTGGTCGGGGCAATGGCCAGGGTTTTTGGCTCCGACGAAAACCTTGGGCCAAAGCGGGCCAGCTGGGGGCTAGAGGAGTGGGTTATGAACAAAGGCAGAGTTTCTCCCACGTCTGGAGAGCGTCAGTGCCGCGGATCATTTTCCAGAAAGCTAACCAGCTATAACACCAGCATTATAAAACTGTAGAAAAAAAAATAAGCTGAGCTCAAAACTCACTTTCGGTCAGCCGCGAGTGTTTGAAATAATCGATCCAATCCGATGTGAATTATAATCACCATTAAAAGGCAAGAAATTATTTAGAAGCGATGCAAAAGAATATGGCACACTAGGTATTTAACGTTTACCTAGTAAACAGGTAAATGTGGACCGCTTGAAGAAATCAGACGTCAGCTTCTTATTCTCTATCACAATCGTTGTAGTAACATATTTTATCTGTCATAAGTCTCATCTCGAGAGTTTAGCTCCACGTAGGCCTCATGTCATAAAAATATAATAATGGTTTTTGTCTGTTGGGAGCTTTTATAAAAATAGAGAAAATTATCATTCATTCTAAATGTGATGTATGTGACTACAAATAAACAGAAAACAGTCTCGACTGAATAAGCAGGCTATGTTCATCACGCTTTCAGCGCGTTAAAAATAAATAAAATAGAAATATTTATTTCTGTGACAAATTTTCAAGTCTGATAAAGTAAATTCCTTATGCTCAATGTATCACTTATTATAGTAAAACATCGATCCTTTTCTATTTAAAATATTTAACAAGCATGCAAACAAAAGGCCGATCTGTTATGGTGTTTAGTTTGTGATCGCGCATGTTCCAGTGATTTATTCTTATTAGTTTCTGATAAGTTCTCTTTGTTGTGAAAACGATGGCGGTTTGCATGAGTGTTCCTGAGAGGCGTGTAAAAAGGCAAGGTTTTAGTGATGCGCAGCGGAGCGGCTTCAGGCCCGGACGGTGGAAACGCAGCGCTATTTTGTGGCTCGTGCTTACTGGCCCGAGGCTATTAGCCTCGCCCGGCCCGTTTTAAGCCCTGGCTCGCACTGGCGCCGACAGTGGAAAAAACAGCTATTGACTTTTTTTTTTTGGGATGATGGGACTGGAAATTCAAAAATGCCTCATTTTTGGGATTTAGGACTCGTTTCCTGCGCAAATCTATTGGAGTACAAAGATGTTTTGGACACACCCTGTGCAGGTTGCAGCCAGTGGCTGGCCACATCCAGACACATGCTGAGCTTGAAACAAGAAAGTGGTGTAGGAGGGTTACAGCAGTGCCAGGTTCACCAGCAGGAAACATGGTGCCCAGCGGTCTGTCGACATGTCCAGCCTGGGCACCAAACTTTGTACTAAGAAAGAGGCAGGGATTGGCATAGAGAGGGAAAAGAGCATAGAAAGTAGAAGAAACATACAACACAAAAGCTGAATATCTCTACCTTTATTAAGAGCGCGGGCTGCGTGTGTCCATCGAAGGCATCCCAACAGGGCACTCAGTAGGTAACAAAACACTGCCGGCCCGGACAACAGGGCAATCAGGTAGAAGGATACCAGAGCCAGTACAATACGGGCATATCCTATTCAAAAGTGTGGGCAAAAGATTCAAAGGGAGTATGAGTGCAGCATGTACAGTATGAACATAACATGGCCAAAGATTAGAATTTGTATTTGTTCCCTCATTTTACCCTCTAATGGTAATACAAAGTTTTGATTTCATTAAGTCAGGATATTAAGTTACAATGTGGACCCCAATTAACTAAAACGAGGGGAATGAATTTAGAAGGCGTAGGAACAAAATTCCTAATTTGTAGCCGTTGATTTAATCAGAACAAGGGGGAGGAATTATAAAGCTATGAGAAACAAATACTTAATTTGTGGCCTCAATATAAACTAAAATGAGAGAAAAAACAATAAATAAACAAGGGAACAAATTAATGCAACGTGGCCATGACTTACTAAAAAAAGGAACAAATGAATAAGTTGTGGTAACAAATTCTTAATTTGTGGCCCAGATTAAACTAAAACAGGGGGGAAATTAATTATAAACCTGGGAAACTAATTGTTTATTAGATATTCTGAGATTGTGCATGTCACACTTAAAAGTTGAGCAGCTGAAAACAAACATGACAGGACAGAGTTTAAGCAGAGTAATAAGTCCTTAAGTAAAGTTCTTGAATACTTTAATAAGTATTTAGTAAGCGTGTGTCATCATCATAGAGAAGTCTGTCGTTTATCAGTTAGGACAATTCATTCAACTTTACTACGTTAGGTCCAAAAATGTTGACAATAACATATGCACAGATAAACTGTTTTACAATAAGATCCATTATGCGCTTTTATAAAATAGATGGTGTGAAGTGAATTTTATTTTCATACCGACTCTAATCGCTCTTTATATGATACACTGATTTAGTAATGTTCTCTGTTATAGCTCAGACAGCTGTACTGGTACTGTATGTACTGTGGAGCATCAGTGACAGCCACAGCATCATGTCAACATCCGCAGGAAGTCAAAAAACGGAAACGCTGTGCAAAAACAATCATGAAAACTGTACGCTAGAACTCTTTAACCTAAAAACTTGTGTGATCTTATAAGGAAACACATTTGGAATGAAATAACCAGTATCTGTCAGAGAGCGGCGGTTTTTTTTGGAAAACGTGCGCAGGACTCTGTCCGCGCGCTGACGATCGTTAGGTAACGTTAACGTCTCTCGGTTGAGACTCACCAATCAATTCGGGGAACGAACAGTGAAGATATTTTCTTCGGCCATTCTCACGAGCCTCTTCTGTTTTGACCGGAGAAGCCTGGATTTTCTTTTCGAGGTTTCAGGCTTCTATTTCCCTCTTAAAGACCTCCGTTGCCAAACGAGGCTGTGCGTGGCTGCTGTGACGTCATGTTCGCTGTGCGCTGCGCACTCAGTCAGAGAATCCTTCCCCGTTAATGATAGCTTTCAGTCACGTGAACGGCTCGAAGACATGGAGGGTCAAACATCCACAGAAACAGCTGCAGCACAAAAACTATAAATTTTCGATCTGTTTTACAGCCGCGAATATTTAGATTTTTTTCACCTCTCAAAAGAATAAAAACACAAGGTATGATAGTTTTGGCCATTTGCAATCCAGATAAAGCACCCGCGGCAATATTCAATGCGACAAACGTCGCTTAAAACACTTAAAGTGCCATAATATTTTTGAAACATTAACATTTAAATGATCAAATTCAGTAATCACTATATTAATTATGCATAGTTTGCATATGCAGCATATGATGAGGTCGGAATATGAACGCAATCCGCTTAATGTTCAGTGTTTTTCCTTATAATGGTTTTCTATGGGAAAACATTTAACGTGAAAACTTTGCCATTGTGTTTTTATATTCTGGGTTCATATGTTTTGGCCTGCTACAAAATATACATAATCAATAAGGTGTTTATTGAATTTCACCTTTTAATGTTTGCGTTTTTACTACATTACTACTTAATGCAATCTGGTAACAATAACGGGCGGTCAGTGTAGCAGAGCTTCGTTTTGTTCTCCAGGGTGGGCGTTCCTGTGAGTGTGTTGTGACGTCACGTGAAAACTATCAATTGGCGCGCTCTGTGCTGTACCACTGAACGCACCACATACCACGCTGACCCCGCCCAAATCAGCCGCGTGACAATCGGTGCGGTTCCTGTCTTGTTGTCACTGTCATTCTGTTGCACTGTGGAGCTCCTGTCCCTAAAACAAATTCCTTGTATGTGTAAACATAGCTGGCAATGAAGCTCATTCTGATTCAGATTCTGAAGATGACGACGCCTCCGTGTGGGCACGTGATGATGACGCTGAAGGGCACTTCAAGAAACAGTTATTGTTTGGTCCCTTACACCCTTCAACCCTTCGAAGCTCTCACTCCGGAGGGTAAACCCTTTGAAGGGATTAGGGCATCGGGAGGAGCCCTTCCGAATGGACCGCAGGGAGTGACAGCACTGTGAAAGCGTGGGGGATGATCCTACTCTATCTGTCCATTAACCATGGTTTTATAGGTCAATCAGTTAGAAACGCTTCAAATCAAATTATGAATTGCAAAAATATGCATATTCAAGGGGATAATATACAGTCAGTAGGCCATTAGTTTATTTTGTGTTAAGTGGTCTATTTTGATAAAATGTAAATTACAAATACTTTTAATTTAGATTTAAAAAATGAAGGGTTATATTAGATAATAAAAAACCTGAACACAACCATTACAGAGCACTGGAGAAGTTCATATATTAAGTGAAGTTATTCACTGATAATTTTTTTCTATTAGTTCATTAAGTCCAGGTTATCACAAAATCAAATAAATAAATGAATAAAAAAACATGCAAAGTTGTGGGAACATTAGTTTTTTTGTTTATAAAATGATTGAAAAAAAGGAATATTAAAATAATGAAAAAAAGGATATTATAATAATACTAAATGTTTTTAAGCCACATGTTGATGTTCCAAGCTGAGAATTTCTTACTGTTGTACAGAATGTAACTGAAAAAAATCCTATAACCGAATGGAATCATTTTGTAACTAGGGCTAAAAATAGCCCTACACCAGAACCAACATGTGCTTTTTTGTAAGCAACCAGTAATTCCCATTCAGGATTCCCCCTCTCTATGGAAACGGTCTTTTCTCTACCTTCAGTGCGCACTCTCACCATTCAAAAAACAGGCTAGACCTAAAAGCAAAATGTGCATTAGTGCAGACAGATCACACAAGATCATTTTGTTTGAATCCTTTTAATGACTTGTTAATAAGTTTTCTGTACAAGATCTATAGCCCATGTGTTAAAGAGTCCTCCTGTAGTCATTTCACCTGACGTAATTTGGCCTATTTTTCTGAGCTCCCTGAACAACCAAGCTCTCCATCGCCCTTTCAAGCATCACAATTTTGCAATACATTTTCGGCAAGGGCTACACACACATCTTTCCAGACCCCTGCAGCTCCAGTTCTTCAAACACTGCAGGACGATAACAGCAATTTAACAACATTTACCTTAAGTTTCCTACCACCAGATACTGAAACACCCCCTCAAGAGGATACACTAATAAGAATCCAGCATGTGATGCTGTAAACACATTACATGGTTGCCCATTTTTTTTTCTTTCTCCTCTTCTGTCCATAGATGTTTAGTAAGGAAAGAAATAAGGGAATGCGGTGCTGGGAGGAAAACGTGTTTGGGAATGAACACTGAAAACAGAGTAAGAGGTGATCAGCCAGGCACAGGGGAGTGAGGTACTGCACGTCTCCTCGGTTCAGGAGAGCCAAGGGAGAGTCCGAGTGAACGCTGGTGTCTACAGAGAGCTGGCAGTGTGGGAGCACAAAGATTTCGGTTTTCCCGAAAGAAAAATATAACATTACTGGCAAAATCGAGCTTCGACTTTCACAACACCGCGTTTTTACGGGTATGCTGGAGATTTTGGTTGTCAATGTAAACAGCTTGTGATGCCTTGAGTCCGTTTTGTGCATAAATTCAAAATGCGCAAAAAAATTAATGCATTCCAGAAAAAAACAAAATGGAGGGAAAAAACCTAGATCGAAGGGGGGTGTTTGAGGACACTTTACAGTCGTCTAGAAATGTTCTATACAGCTAAAAATCTCTTAAAATGTTCTGTACAAGTTTAATACTGGCTCGAAAAATACTACTCTCCTGACAACGCACTGCACAACAGACTCCTACCCTGGAGATGTAACAAGGATGCTGGGATAGGTAGTCCCTTTTTGTTTTGTTTTTTTAATCTAAAATGTAGAGACTTAGAATTCTTACTGTGACACTGCCAACATTTCCCACCTAGTGGTAAGCATTGATTTAAAAAAAAAAAAGTCTTAAAAAAAGTTAAAAATTAGTGTACAACACAAATATTACAGCGGCAGTAGTAGGTGTAATAATAATAATAATGACAGTATCTATTATTATTACCCTATATAAGAGTTAGTGCTTGTATATACATATGTTGTATAAGTACAATATAGATCAAAAGTGTTGAACAGGAAACAATCTTACGACTTTCGCCGTCAAACCTTTGACAGGTGATGTATTATACACACATATTATACTCAAAGTCATATATAAACGTCTGTTGTGTATGTTTGTATACAAATGGTCTCTGTACATCAGTCTCATGCACGGAAACTTGTAACCCACCTCTCTTTTTTTTTTTTTGACATGTACATCATATTTACACAGTCAAGGAAATGGCTTATTAACCCAGCCAGGTTCAATCTCTTTTTAAAAGTAATTTTATCATGCCTACGCTAAAAACAGATGCTGAATTATAGCCCAGTTAAAACCAACTGCAACTTAAATGGCAGCTTGCCCTTATAAGGACAGTGGGCGGAGTTGCTTTCGGTCAGCTGAGCCTCTAGATGGCAGTATGACATGTGGACATTGTTTTTTTTTTTAAAAAAAGAAAAGAATACAGAATACAAAAATCATAAAACAAAAAAATACTGCCTCCTGTCCTTACCTCAAATACAAATGTAGTTTAAAACCCATCACTGAGAGATGTTCTTTTAGTATTGTTTTTAGTGCTATCTACATAATTACACAAAAATCAGTTTAATCACCCCTTTTAGTTCCTCAGTTTTACGCCTCTTCTCCCTGAAACATGCTACAGCACCTTCTATTGCATCCGACTCTCGTTCACTCTGCTCCCGTTAGCAGTAAAACTGACATTAGTACGACTCGTCATCCTCTGGCTCAAAAATCAAGATACACTCATCAGACAGAGTCAATGAATAATTCTGCCATTGTTCACCCACGCTCGTGTCATTTCAAACCTATATGCTGTTATATTTTCATCTGTGGAACACAAAAGAGAAAGAGCTCAAAGAGCGAGTTCACCTAAAAATGAAAAGTTGTCATTTTAAGCCTACAGACTTACTTTCTTCAGTGGAACACAATAGAAGATTTTTCAAATACTGGTCACTACTGACCTCCCATGTATAAACACATTTCTCAAATATCTTCTATGTTCCACAGAAAGAATAATCAAAATTTTGGAATGACATGCAGGTGAATAAATTATGAAAAATCTCTTTAATGCAGCTCTTTTCCATACAACGTAGGTTCACATCTCCAAAAAAAAAATAAAAAAAAAAAGCTGATAAAGATAAAGCCCATGTTTGGTTCTGCAAAAAGATTAATGCACGAATGTACTAGTTCTAAAGAATTTTCAATTTCAGTCTGCTCAAACAAAGCAGGTGGACAACTTCAGAAAACTCTGAATATAGCACAGAAGTCAAGTGAACTACTTCTATGGTGCTTTTTTGTCCATTTTAGATCTTAACAGAACTTGTTGCATGGAAAAGTGCTGCTTTAAAATCTTCCTTTTGTGTTCTATGAAAAAAAGAAGAAATATGTAGCTTGTAACAACGTGAGAGTGAGATAAATGACAGATTTTTCATTTTTGGCAAGCTATTCCTTAAAAAATAAACCCAGTCTTTAATTGAATTGCACTAAACGAATTCAGCTTAATATGATCCAGGATTAAGCATTAAATAATATCTTAGAAAAGTCTTTTAATGTTTAAATCTTAAAACTTAAACCTAGATGTGCAAGAAAAAACCTGGACATGAAAGCAGAATTCAATGGTTCTGTCTGACGGTTTAAAAATAAAACTAAACTAAAATGAACTGGCTGAGGATGAGCCCAATCTACAGTATTGGCACCACTAATGTTATTTTCATCTCTTCCCTCCCACACACTCAACAGCATAGCGTTCTGCTCCCGTTACAGTACATCTCTCGTCTTTCCTGTTCCTGATCTAAACCCTGAGCCCTCCCGCATCCCAAAACCCTGAGATCTATCTTCTTGTAAGTAAAGGTGTGCCCATCTAAATACTGTTTCTCCACTCTGCCTTCCAGTTGGACTCCTAAATGAGCTACGTGAAGGCCTTTTTCCTCTCAAAACGTTCGCCTGCACCATCTGAACTTCCTGCCTGACCCTCTACGAGTAGGAGAGGTGGGATCCGTTGGAGATGTGCGATGTCACCGACGTACTTCGGCTCAAGGCTCCATCTGCGCCCGACCCGCCGGCACCTCCGCCCGAGGCTGTTCTCCGAAGTGGCCCCTGGACTGTTTTCTCAAAGCCATCAGGTTGGGGCCCCTCACAGCCAAGCACTCGCGCCCCTTCCTCCATAGCCACTCTGAGGGAAGAAGAGGAGGAGGAGGATTGAGGAGAAGATGAGGAAAGGGAGATGGGTGGAGGAGGAGGAGGTGGAGGGAGGAGAGCAAGGGACTGGGAAGAGGTATGGGAAGAAATGTGATGCGAGTGGCCATGAGAGGAGGATGAAGACGAGTGGTGGTGACCACCTCCTCCTCCTCCCCAATCCCTCTCTCGGTTTTCACGGTACAGGTGTGGCGTGCTCTGGTGGTGGTGGTGGTACTGCTGTGGTATATAGCGGAGGTGATGGTGCGAGGACGAAGACGAAGATGCTGACGAGGTGGAGGAGCGAGAGCTTGGAAAGCCACGGGCGCCCATGCCGTCTAAATCCCTCTCTCTCGGCTGGAGATTTGCTCCCCTTGGCTGAAGCCGGCTGTACTGTTTTGACTGCGCCAAGAGGGTGGCGCCGCTGAGTTTTGGACACCGTGGCTCCACTGGCTGCCTGAGCGGGGCACGGGACGGGACGGCCAGCCCCCGGGTCCGGATGAAGGAGGGTTGGGGTAACCTTGATTGTAAGCCTCAGCAGGGATGCCGCTCAAAGCCATGTTACTAAAGCCCAGGCGCATGCTTTCCGAGTCAAAGGACTCAATTTCTCGAGCCTGGTGTTCGAGCAGAGCCCGGGATTCGCTCTGAGCGCTCATTCTGCAGAGACAACATCTCCTCCTCGATCTGAAGAGAGGCAAGAAGGTGACCGAAAGAAAAAGAGTGAGAAAGTGGGCTATGCATTTGATGCTTATTACAGGATTATAGTGTAATCTTATTGAAATCAATTGAGAGTTAAGTTTCGTTTATATTATTATCAATGCTGAAAACAGTTTCCCAAAATGAGAATTCTGTCATGTACTCGCCTTCAAGTTCTTCCAAACCTGCAAGAGTGAGTTTCTTCTGATGAACATTTAAGATATTTTGAAGAACGCGGGTAACCACACAGTTTAATATGAAAACAATATGAGAAAGAAAAAAAAAATGCTATGGAAGCCAATGGGGGCCAGATATGGTTTGGTTACCAATATTCTTCAAAATATTATTTTCTGTGTTCAGCAGAAGACAGAAATTGGTACAGGTTTGGAACAACATTGTGAGTAAATGATGACAAAATGTACTATCCCTTTAAAGCAGATCATTAGGTTTTGAACAGGTTTTTTGCCATCATAACCAATTCATTCAGGAATATTCAACCCATTTCTCTCTCTCACCCTCTGCTCAAGGAGAGCTCTCCGTATAGACACTCTCTGCTCCAGGTCTTTGACCTCTCTCTCGTGTTGCGTGTCTGTGTGCATCTTTATTTTGCTCTGATAGGCATTCAGCAGCTCCAATTCCTGCTGCAGCTGCATGCGCAGCGCTCTGTACTCGTCCTCCTGAGTCTCATCCAATCGCAACTGTTGGGTAAACAAAGAGGCAGGACATCAGTAGAGAAGCAGCCAATAAAGAGATTTAGGTCCAGTGTGGTACAGGAACTGTGGCTTAAGTGGGAAAACCCCCCGTCAAATTTCCCATCATATTTCACTTCAAAATCTAAATAAAACACATAATTTATTTTTTTTTTAAAAGAAAATTAAGCATATTTTAGGTCCATTAGTTGTTGTTTTTTCTTCACATTATTGTGATGTAAAAAATAAATGAATACATTACTAAAAGCACTTAATTACTGCCTTTATATTATACAGACTTAGTATTATAATACTATTAAAAATAGTTTTACAATAAGCCAATGAGAATAATGGGAATGGGAAAAAATGTTCTTGACTGGTTTATGTGACATTAACTCAAATATGTGTTTGCATACATGCACTATTCATTCTGGCTACTGCATGTCATTCTGTGGTTGTGCACCACTGAAAGTGAAAAAGCATTAAAGAAGGTCTCTCCTTGCCTTACTCACAGCCTGTGTGGACAGCATGTCTTTGATGGAATGGTCATACTGCTCAGCCAAGATGGCCAGTTTACGTGTTTGGTCCTCTTTGAGCCTCTTCAGTACGGTTTTATGCTCTGATTTGGGCGTTGTCTCCAGCAGGTGGTTGCGCAAGGCTTTGTACTGTCGTGTCTGAATCTTACAGGTGTCTTGGAACTGACGTTTGATCTGGAGCTCTTTCGTCTGAAAGAACAAAGAGCCAAGAAACATACCTGAGCACTTGACATAAGCTATTCCTCTGGTCTCTGTATTTACATCACTAGAATGTTTGATTAGGTGTCATTTAGATGGTTCAGTTTAACAGAAGTTCCTTGTGGTATCTCATGCTTGCAACTGCCAAACATGTCTCTTTTCAAAAACAAACATCAGTCAGTGAACATTAGAGTTGTGTGACACTAAAATCTGAATTCAGAATGCCTTTTCAATTCCAATTCAGTCTGAATTCATATAACAAACATGATGCATTGGAATGCATTTGAATGAAGTAGAATTCACTGGACAAAAATAATGATTAAATTACATTCCCAAAATGCTCTTAAGCGCAAAGTTCTAGATGGTGATTAATAACCTTAGAATAATAATAACTAGGAAATAATCTGTCCATTTTGCAATTCATTGCATTCATTCTTAAGGGCCGTACACACCGGGACGAATATCGGCGCGCGTTATTCGCCAGCGTTTTTCAACGCGTTTTTTGTGTTCACACCCAAGCGATTTTCGCTGACGATGAGCCGAGTGACACATGCAAATTCATTCCCTGACATTAGATGGCGCTTAATGTAAAACAGAAATACTAGAAATACTAGTTCTCTTTTATCAAGATTTTTTTTGTAATCGCTGTCGCGTTTGTCATATAGTTCTTTGTGTTCCGACACCCAACGAGACCAGCAACTCTACATTCATCTTGCCTTGCATCTTCTTCGTCTTATTTCTTCCCGGCAGTGTAGACGCTACTTGGCGTATATCTTCTTCGCCGTTACGTATGTGTGCTCAGCAAGACAGTTTTGTGTTGTGAGCGCCCCCAAGTTGTGTTTTTACTGTAACTTCAGAAGCTCCAGACACGTGTGCAAAAGCGCCATTCTCATTGGTCGTATAGTTTTTGACGCGGTGCGTCAAACCAAAAAAACGAGCCTGAGGCGTTTTTTAAAAAATTATGCTTTTACGTCTGGCGTTTTGCACGTTGGTGTGCACACTCACATTGGCACCCTTTGTTTAATAATGAGACGTTAAACGTCGGCGATAATCGCGCGCGAAATTCGTCCCGGTGTGGTTTTGCACGTTGGTGTGCAAATTCTGAATATAGTCCAACCCTGTTTTGTACATCTCACAAACACTAAGGTCCCCTCACCTTTAAGCTCTTGGGGTTGCTGGCGGACCTCCACAGCGTGTTTCTGACGGAGTTCCTGCTCACGCCGCTTATTATACTCCATCTGATTGGCCAGCTCGCTCTGGTGCTGAGTTCGGATCAGGTCGGCCCGAGTGTGCTGGACCAGCCCCAGCTGCCTGAACTCCAGCTCTTGAGTGGTCTCGTGGTGTCTCAACAAACATAGCACACTCCAGATCCTTCTGAGTCTGACGTTTTATTCAAGTCCTACAGGGACAAATCAAGATATAGCATGAGATTACAGAAAAAAAGAGAGGTAGAAAGCAGAAAGGAAAGGGAAAAAGCATTCATTAATGTGTTTGTCTAACCTCTCTGAGCAGGTCCTGCTCCAGATTGTGTCTCGCGAGCAGCATCTTTCTCTTATATTGTCGGCACTGCAGCTCATAATACTGCCTCTGTCGCCGTAACAACGAAGCCTCCTCCTCAGCCTGGATCTGCTGCATACACACTCTTTCTGCCTCACCAACCATTCCTGCTTCTCTCGCTTCGGCGTGGACTGGTTCTCACTCAGCTCCTGTTGCCATAGTAAAGGATTTCAGGGTGACAAGAGCAAGTTAGGGAGAAAGGATGGGATTGAGGAATATGATGCAAAAGACATGAACAGTTTGACCAATTTATTATTTCTTGCTACATCAAGCAGAGTTACTCTGATTCATAGTCATGAAGCCATAAGGAGAGTTGGCTCTTTGACAGCACACATCCTTGAGCTGCTCCTTGCGTTGCCGGTACTGGCGTTTCTGGGAATCCAGCAGGCTGTTGAGTTCTTTCTTCTGCTGGTTCAATATGTGCTGTTGAAATTTTTTCTCTTCCGTCTGTGCAGCTTTAATCTGGAAAAAAACAATATATAAACACAACCATTCAAAACTTGGGGGGAATTAATACTTCTATTCATCTCGGAGGATGTATTAAACTGATGTCAAAAAGTGACAGTAAAAACATTTATGTTTGTTGTGTTTCTATTCACCAAAAATAATGACAAATAATGTATCAGACAGTGTCCACAAAAAATATATTAAAGTTAATATTTTTTTTACTGTATTTTTGATCAAATACATGCAACCTTTGTAAGAATGTGATATTCCCATTCTTGCACATAATAGAACAAGGTATTGAGAAAGGTCTAGTATCTTAATCTTTTTTATTTCTCACCTCTTTTTCCAGGATGGCCTGATGTTTCTTACTCAACTTGTCTGCTTCACTGCTAAAGTTGTTTTCTCTGGGTCTCCAGCTCTTTGTCCAGTCTGAGCTGATGTTCATCCATCTCACGACTTGAGTTTGTTTCTCCAGAGCCAGCAGTTGTTTCTGGTGCTGCCTCCTCATGCGCTTGTACCATGGACATCTGCTCCCTCAGAGCTGAGCCCTGCTCGTGCTCCTGAATCTGACGGGTCACCTGGAAACAAAGAAAGGGAGAAAGAGAAAGCTGTCTGTCTTAACTTCCGATATTAAGAAAAAATATGGACTTTGAGCTGCAGGTCAGTCAGGAGCTCACAAGAGAGGCTGTGCGGATGGTGGCGAAATGGTCTCTGTTCCTGTGCACCCTCCTCCGAGCGGCCGATGAGGGCTGCTGCGGAGACTCCATCTCTGGCTGATATGGGTCATCGTAAATATTATCACGTGCCTGAGACAGATGGACAATTAGAAATATGTCAAGGAAAAGACCGTTTCAGAAGATTGTACATTGTTCAGCCTCGTTTACATACAGTGTGGGCGGTGAATGATGGAGCTGTTAGACGTGACTGTCTGCTCTCCCTCCTGCATCATGGCCATCTCCGCACTGTCGTCGGAGCCATCGGCCAGGCTGTTGACCGAGGAGCTCTGGGAGCTGGCGCTGATGGACATAGAGGGCACAGACTGAGAGCTCTCCATACTGTTCACCGTGCCCATCTGCAAGAGGTACTGCTCTGCTTCCTACACACACACACAAACAAACAAAAAAACATGTCATGGTCTTTTCCTGTTTTCTGCAGTATAGAATATCACAAAAGAGCAGAAACAGGACAGAAGAATCAAAGACAATGCTCAGCCATCCTCTGGATGTACCTCTTCCTCCTCTCCTCCTTCCTGTGTGGGGCCATTGTGAGTTTCCTGAAACAGGATCTTTTTCATCTTCCTGTACTGCAGGTTGTCCAGCTCTCGCACAGCGTCTTTGGTGCGCGTGATCAGATCCATCACTACAGAATGGGGGCGCTCTCGGCATAGGAAATGGTGCTGTGAAGGGAATACCCGGTGTGAACCACAGAGCTTCATTACACAATCTCAGTGTGTATGTAAAGGTAGATGAGCTACAGTTCCAGCAGTTATATTTGCCATACTAATAATAGCTATTTATGATTTAATTGTCCATTTTATCACCTGCAGTATAAGCTTAGTACAAATACAGCTTAAGATGTGATTTATTAGGAATCCGGTGTGAGCTATTAGTCACCAGCCTCTAGTGTAAAGGTACCTTTTGTTTGTTTCTTATTTGTACTATTACTCCTTTTTCTATTGTTCCTGTGATTGTTATTCTGTTTCTCGCATAATACAAATCAATGGCAACCTGTATAATCATATGTTAAAGTTCCAAAACAGAAACGTATAATGTTACAAAAGAGTTCTATTTCAAATAATTGCTGCTGCTCAGACTCAGTACTGCAACATTTACCATTTATGTTACAACAAAAATTATTTAAAAAAAAAAAGCAGTTTTGTGATCTTTATATTAATCAAACATTCAAAATTGATAATAAGAAACATTTATCGAGCACCAAATTAGAATATTAGAATGATTTCTGAAGGATCATGTGACACTGAAGACTGGAGTGATGGTTGGCAGAAAAATCTGATTTTACAATACATTACAATTCAAAACAGTTACTTTAAACGGTAACTTTTCACAATATTTGCTGGTTTTACTGTATTTTGATTAAATGAATGCAGCTTTTGTAATCATAAAAAGTCCTTTCAAGAACAGTAACAATCTTTGACCTCAATCATCTGAATGATACAGTTACAGTAGTGTGTGTACTTTTTCAAATGTCTACAAATTTAGGTCATACTGTCTTAAAAATATGCTGATGAGATATCATAAACGCTCTTTGATAGATCACATGCAATGGCCAAGGAAGTAGTGGTCGAATTTGCACATTTCAGACAGCCAAAAAACCCATATTCAAAAACCCCTTTCCATATTCAAAACACGTTTGAGCTAAGAATCGCACCTTTCACGTGGGTTCTGCCACACATTCTTTTTCAGTATTTGAAAAAGACATTTCATCTGAGCAGCAACCTCCCGCTCTCTCTCGTGAAGCCAACAAGGAAGTGACTAAAACTGCAATTCATCGACTGGCTGCAAAAGTGACTCAGTCCCATAGACTCCCCATGTTAAAATGCCCAAATTTACAGCAGAAAAAAAAAACATATTTACAGCCTGGTTCAAAAATGATTTTGGTATGTATAGCTAATTTTGCCCTTCATGACAACTGTGAGGGGGGGGTGAATTTTTTTAGAACTCATCCATTTAAATTATATTAAGCCTTAAAGTTCTGCATAATTAAGGGCGTAATAATTAATTTTCGATTGTCTGGGAGAGTCGTGGGTGATGCGCTGCCAAGATGACTTTGAGCTTCAAAAACGCTCTTCAGGAGTCTACGGGTGACGTCACGGATACTATGTCCAAGTTTTTATACAGTCTATGATTTCATCCAATTTTGTTTCTATATTGTACTGGAATATAAAGTGCATAAGTGTGATTATTTCAAACTAATAACAAGGCGATTAGGTAATGATGACAGAACGAGTCCGAGCAAGAACAAAAGTTCCAAGGAGGAGAGAAAATATGTGAATGAAGTAATGAATACAGAGTCAGAAAGTGTGTGTGTGTGTGTGTGTGTGTGTGTGTGTTCATGTGTTCAAGTCTCACATTGAGCAGCACGTCTGAGGTAGGCCTGTCCTGAGGGATCTTTTGAAGACAAGAGTCCACAAAGTTACGGAAGTAGTCCGACCTGCATTAAAGAGAGGAAGTTAAACACACACAGAATACATAAAAGACAAACATAAAGAAAACATGACTCTGCAATAAAAATGAAAACTTTTATTTAAAAATGTAATATTAACCTTATTTTCAATAGACAAATGGACACAGGCTGCCCAGCCATTTTGAAATTTGTTGTGGAAGGCTTCCAGCCAGCAACTTCCAGTTAATTGAGAAGTTGATTAAGCACTTGATTATGCTGCTTTATTTTTCAGGCTAGAGATCGTAAACTTATATTGTTTTACTGCAGTGATTTAAAGTGTGAATTAGGGCTGAACGATAATGGTTAAACTGATAATCACGAATATTTTGATTACAATTATAATCACGGTTACTAATAACGATTATTCTATCCTGCTGAAACCCCGCCCCCCCCAGCTAAAACTAGCCTAAACTTAGCTGGTTTAAGCTGGTCTCCCAGCTTGGTCAAGCTGGTTTTAGTTTGTTGTTCCAGTTGGTCTCCCAGTCTGACCAGCTAAGGAAGTGGTCAAAACCCCTCTAAAACCAGCCTTCTGACCAGCTTTGACCAGCAAAGACCAACTAAAATCAGTCAACCAGTTTAGATTAGTTTTTTTTTTGTTTTTTTTTTTTGAGCAGGTAAATGCAATAACATTTAATGTGTCCTTTAACCAACCTCCTGACTATACACTGACTATACACTGACTATACTATGATAATACAGACTCATGGTTTTGGTTAGTGTTTTGTCATCTGTATTCACATTACATTTTTTAAGTGACAATTTGTGCGATCTGAGTGGGAAAAAGACACTCAGATCGCACAGTAAATTTGCTCAAAGATCGTTAACACACACTGAAAACTAACATTGCCATGCCATTTTCAACACGAAAACTGGTAAAAACTTTAGAAACTCTTAAAATAAATTCCCCATTGTATTGTCACAGGTAGTAAAAGCGCATTTATTCCTCAAACACAATAGATCCATTATTGAAACATTACAATAGATCCATTACACAAACAGTACAAATGGCTTGTGAAAAAACACACATTCTCTATATGACCCTTTCATGTAAGCAGAATATCGCTGTGGAGAGATCGCTAAACTCGTATGTTTTCATATCATCATCAGCGCTTGTTCCGCCATCAGTGAGCGCGCACAGGGTTGCCAGATTGCACCAAATTAAATAAAACACTGGACAGAAAGTGTATCCTTTAAGGAGAAAAGCTGTTTTGGGGCTTAAAGCTCTTCACATCTGGCAACCACAAGCATGAAGACTTGTTAGCAATGCAAGATAATTATTTACAAGATAAATAACGAGCCGGACAATATCGTGACGATTATTTTTAACTAAGCGAGAAAGGTGGATATCGTTATCGAGATTAAAATACGATTAATCGTTCAGCCCTAGTGTGAATAGAAATTTTTCCCATCTGACGGCTGGTTTTAGACCATATTATGAATGAGAGAGGACGCCATCAAAACTGACAATCCTCAAAACCTCATGTGTGACAGTATATGACCTCTTTCAGTTTCTCCTCACGGCAGTCAAAAGCTTTGCATAACAGGCTCTCAGCAGAGATAGAAAGCAGCTGAAATAAAGACGAACAGCTCAACTCTAACTTCTACTGCATCAAACCCAAACTGGAGTTTTATCTTCACAAAACACAATCTCCGCTCTTTTTTTTCTCAGAATCAGAGAACATTCCCTTTCATTACAGGCACATAATTCATGGACATGTTGATGATGGATGATTTATTATTTTACTACAATAAATTACTATATATATATATATATATATATATATATATATATATATATATATATATATATTAATATATATATATATATATATATATATATATATATACACACACACACACACACACACACACATATACAGCTGTATACATATATATGCAGCTGTTGTTGTGTAGCACTAAATTCTAGAATTATTCTTTGAGTTATGTACTTAACTGCTGGTAAAATAGAAATTTACCCACAAATTGCAAAAAAGACAAACAAATAAATTGATTGCAAATGCAGAGGAAAAAGACTAAACCAAACGGTTAAGAGAATGAAAGAACAGGAAGAAAATTGAGATCAAAGTTCTCACCAGTGGTTTGACGCCAGGACAGGGCTTTCGTTTTGCGCAATGTGGTATAAGGCACTCATAGCATTCATATTGAACAAGGGTGGCTTCCTTTCAGCTAGACAGAAAGACAAATAGAAATATAAAACCAGTGCAAACACACACACACAATAGGAATTAAGTCAGAAGAAAAGGATGGGAGATCAGATTTAGTGCTGCAGTGACATAGAGACTATAGAGTGGTATGAGTGAATAAATGAAAACGCTGGGAGGTTGAGGGTGACGGAAAGAGAAGTTAGAAGTTAGCTTAATACAACCCAAAGCAGCTTAGACACTAAAACCCAAATCCCTTTCCCTAGCAAAAGACATAGACACAACACAGACTCACAAGCAGCGAAGCACGCAGGCCTAAACAAGCGCCCTTAATACTCGACATGACCTGAACTTTCAGAGGTCAGTGGGAGTCGTAAGTCATGGATCAGTTTCAAACCATCACAAACCTAGTTCGATGCAGGTGATGCCAAGAGACCAGACGTCCGCCTTCCCGTCATACTGCCCCTCGTCCATGGCTAGAATCACTTCTGGGGCCATCCTAAACACGAGAGGGGACGGATCATGATAAACAGGACTGTCTTTGCTCTTTTGAAACACATAAAAGCACAATCTACTGCTCAGACACTTTATTATTCACAATGCAGGTTCTTCCCAGTTCACCCAGAAAAGACTATGCCAAATTTGGCAATTTAAAACAAAGATTTTATGGCCAGTAACGTGACGGCTTAATGGGCCTTCTATTTGGCCATGAAATGTGTTAAAACTTATGTTTTGCACTCCCTGTCATGACTTACAAGTATGAAGTGTTAAAGGCATAGTTCACCCAAAAATTAAAAAATTCATTAATTGTCATTAATTACTCTCCCTAATGCCGTTCCAAAACCGTAAGACCTTTATTTAATAATTTCTTCTTTTCTGGATCAGTACCACAACATCAGCAGCACCACAAGCATGCATCATGATGCTCTCCTGAATGGCGGCAGAGACTCTCACCGGAAAGAAGAAATCGTTGAATAAAATCGTTTTTTTGTTTTCTTTGTGCACAAAAAGTATTCTCATAGCTTCAGAACATTACTGTTGAATCATTGATGTCACATGGAACTTTTAAACAATGTCCTTCAATGTTTACATGAATAGCATTGTTTTTTTTTAAATATAATTATTTTGGGACAATGCAAGTGTGTTAACTTCCAAAGACTTGTTTCCCTGCTGAATGAAAGTATTAATTTCTTACTGATATTACTAACCCCAAACTTTTAAACTGCAGTGTATTGTTATATCAATGTATAAAAATGCTATAATTACTTGTGTACGCTCATTTAGGAGAAGTATATAATTATAAGATGACTTCAAGTAAAATCAAATCATAGAATATAGTCCCTTCAACCAAAAAATCAAGTGCATTTACAACTTACCAGTAAGGTGTACCCACAAAAGAGTTGGCAGGAGAAACAATTGAGGCAGAGCCAAAATCTCCAAGCTTCACCTGACCTGGCTCAGTTAGCAGAATATTCCCTGCCTTCACATCTCTGGAAACAGAAAAATACAGAAATAAAGACATATGCATCTTTCAGCACAAAACTTCAAAAAGTGAGCTGATATAAAGATAAAAACAGGAAGTAGGAAGAGTCTCACCTGTGTATCATGTTATGGGAGTGAAGGTAGGCGAGGCCCTGAAGTGCACCGTGGGTAATAGCAGCTATTTCCACCTCCTGCAGAGGCTTTTTATGCACTGTAGGATAAAAAGACTAAATATTTCACAGTGGGAAAACAACACAATCCAGAAATCTGATAATTACAGTATTTACACCTGCATATAACAACTGATGATGGTACAACTACAGCACAGCAAATATAAATGGACACCTCTAATGTCAGATAGGGTGGCTGAGGGAGAGCAAAACAGCTTTACTTGAAAAGAAAGGAGGACGTGAGGAAGGGTAAACATGAACTACTCACCCTCTAAAAGATCAGAGGCTGATCCTAGACAGTATTCCATCACCAGCTAACAGGAGAGACAGACAACATTAGCACACGGCAGACAAACACGTCGCTCACATACATATGTGCGCGTGCTTACCCATGCTGTGTGCTCTCTGAGGTAGCACCCTTTGTATTCGATGGTATTGGGGTGTCTGAGCTTCTGCAAGAACTTCACCTCCTTTATGATGTCCTGCCATTTCTGGGGACCAACACACCAAGCATTGGTAAAACCATGATTTGTGAGTTTTAAATAGTCTGATTCAGTACTACAGAGATTCAAATAATATTGATCCTGACCTCATTAGACTGCTTGCCACTGAACGACATCTTCTTGATGGCCACCACTTCGTTGGAACGCACATCATGAGCCTGAAAGAAATATACGGTCATACAGAGCTTGTACACAAATGTCCACGGCACACAAATATTGGCATGGCTTTCTTACAAAGTACACAGCTCCAAAGCTGCCATGACCGATCTCGCGGAGATCAGTGAAGAGCTTCTCAGGATCATCCCTGTAGAAGAGCTCAGACACCTCCGAGTCCTTTGGGGTCCCAGTACGCACACTGGCAGGCATGACTCGCTCCTAGGATGGAGAAAAATAGAGAGAGAGAATGTGTAACTATGTATGCAAAATAAGCAATTGTGTTGTTGTATTATGTTTATCTGCAACATCACAAAAACAACTCAACTGCTCAACAGGCCTTAACTTTACTGAGAGATAACTCAGGACTTCCTATTAGGACTGTCATTATTGATTATTCCGGAAATCTGCCGATTATCGTAAATATTAATCAAGAAATTACTTTACTGATTACTTCTAATTGTAATCAAGGATTTTTTTAAACTGAGTACTCAAGATAAATTGAGCAATCATGACAGCCCTACGTCCAAAATGAATAGAACCACATCTTAGAGGTAGTAAAAATAGCTTAAGGTCACCAGGCACTACTTTCATTAGGAAGATAATACATAGTTTAAGCCTTAGTAACGTGAGTGATTTGAATCAAGGACATACTGTCTTCGAAGACAATATCTGTTCCAACACGCGACTCACCTAATGGCTTATCTCGGTACAAAAATTCACCAACTGGTTTGTCTAAGATGCTATTAAGTTTTTTTTTTTCTCCAAAACACCATGTGGCATCAATTCCTTGTACCAAGTAAACAGACTGAAAATATTAGGAACAAAAATCACATTCTAGTTACAGGTGCAGTTTACATGGTTATGCAAGGTAAAACTGTGAAGTGACCGCACGGTCATAGATAAACAACAATGGCTAAGACATATTTACAGCTCGGTTCACCTGCCAAAAGGGTAATTCCAAGCTGTCAATTTACACATTTGCTTGGGGAACAACACTTGGCAGGATGTGCAATTTTTTAAATATTTTATCAGATTAATCAATTAAGCAACCGATTAATCGACCACTCAAGTATTTTTTTTTTAATCGCAAAAATACATTTTACAACAGTAATATTAATACTGCATTTTTGATCAACTAAATGCAGCATTGGTGAGCATAAACTTTAAAAAAAAAAAATTAAAAACTTTTGAATGGCAGTGTAAAGCCCAGTTCAGCAAACTACACGGTTTTAGCCCGATTTTGGCACAATCTGCTTGACACAGAGTGTCGTGGGGATTCGTAAATGACAATGATCGTCTGGACGAAAGATTCAATCGATTCATCTCGTGAAGTGCGTCATAGTGGACGACAACCAATGTCACGTCAGCGGTGCTTCAAGACTTTAACACAGAAAGGCTAGCATCTTCCTCAACGAGTTCCGTCACATCTGTGACACAGGCCGATAGGCCTTCGTTAGGGCTGGGCGATATAACGATAATTTTTTTCATATCAGTCAATAACGATTATTATCACGATAAATGTCAAATCTTAATTTCTTTTTGAGTTTAAAGACAGATTTTTGCTCCAAAGTGAAAGTTGTAGAAACCAGACAATTAATTTTCCTTAACAAAAGAAATATCTAAAAAGAAAAAATGTATTTCTTAGTTTCGGCATGCTTTAATGAGTGATATTGTTTCAAATCAAGAAACAGGTATGGGTTGCCTGATAATATTAATATTAATATCACTTTTTGTCTCTTAGTAATGCACATTTGTAAGTAGCTTGAGTTAGGATGCAGAGGTAAATCTTTGTTCATTATCAAAATCAGCAATATCTGTAAAAATTGCAGCAACCTCAGTTTTGTATGGTTACATTTATTCTGACCAAGTTTTATTTATTTAATTAAGCATTGGTCTCCCATAGTAACATACATTTAAATCTTGATAAATACAGTTAAAAGCACACATATTGCACGTTATTGCAATTGTATAACCATGGTAAAAATGTTTTTGTGTGGTTTTTTTGTATTCTATTTGTGTGGTATAAGGTAGTTTCAGTATAAATGCACACATGCTATAGCTTAATCACAAATACATACTTAAATTATATACCATTACTGCTGTAATAAAATTCAGTGTGAATATCCAAAATTTCTGCCACAATACCATGGTGCAGTGAGTGTTACTACAGTAAATACATGGTAAATGATGGCGACGTGTGGATTGAAAAGCTTTCTGACTGTCTCGTTGCACACAGTGTTCCAACCTATTTGGCTTTAAATTAGTTTAAATCACTGAGTCTTTTGTGTTCATCGCTGAATTCAAGCGCACTTCACACTGGATCTCACAGCGATGTTTAGAGCTCGCATGACTGGTTAAACACATCTGCTTTAGTTAGCTCACGCCGCGCGGCAGTTTGAACTTTGATCCGAGCGGATAAACAGTCCGTGTGGCATGATTCAAATGAGTCGCGCTATTTTGTTTCACTTTTGGCGCATAAACATTATATCGAACATTTATCAAACTCTTCATATTGTTTTATCGAGGAAAATTATATCGCGATAATTATCGTTATTGAATTACTGCCCAGCCCTAGCCTTCGTACATGCTTTCAAACATAACGAATTGAAAGCGAGACAACGGTATCTGTCCTGCTAGGTGGAATTTTACAATGGAGAAAAAAAAAAGTGCAGTCTGAAATGTTTCTTGTTAGAGGGTTTTTCCTACATTGAAATTTTTTTTTGGCGCCGCCCAAAACGCTTTTTTGTCCCGCCAAAGCCTTATTTGATGTGTAATTGTGTTTTGTGAGTGAAGCAGGCTACAGACGGAGTGACTGAGAGAACGAGCACAGCGCCCCTCCCCCGCGCGCGCGCACTCTCCGTCTTCAGTTCTGTCTTTGCTCTCTCCCTCGTCTTCAACTTCCGGTCGACTTCCTTGCCCCCTGATCAAAATCAACTGATCCTAAAGGTCGGAAGACCGAATCCATGTTTCACATGGAGTGTGAATTGCAGTCAAAAAAAAAGTTGCCTTATCTTCTCTTACAACTTGTGACAAGCATTCCGCACATGCAACTAAACATAAATAAACGCAAAAAAAAAAAATCCAGTTATGAAGTGTTTTTTGTTTGTTTGTGTGTGTGTGTTGACAAATCTTTCGCGATGTCCTAACAGCCAGGATTCCCACACAACACGTCCGCTTAAGTCCGAAACGCGACCTAATGATTCCTTTGAGCCGATTCATTATAATGAATGGTTAAAGCGATCGGTCTGCCCCTCAGTGTCTGAATCGGTGTATACACAAATCATTACTTCTTAGAAGAACAAACACATCTGAAATGAGAAAGTAAGTCTGCTTACCCCCATTTAGCAAGAGTGTTTAGTAAAATTTAGCCGTAATAATCCACAGTATGTATAGGCCTATGACAATGTGTAGTAAATTAGCTATAAAATCATTTAGTTTAAAGTTAGACTGGAGTGAGATGAAACTAGATCAGAGCACAAAGCAAGCTGTTGCCAGCTAGCTGCTAATTTTATATGGTGAATTATATATTGCATAATTTGCAAATAGATAAATTGTGATACCTTTGACATTTCAAATATACTTTGGTACCGATGATGTTTACATGTAAAATAAGTTGTAATCGCTTTCTTTTACTATCTAGCCTGAAAGTGATAGTTTTTTTCATGAATAAATAGGATAAGAAAAAAAATCACAAACCGTTTCTTTGTATTTATTTTAAATTTAACATTTATTTTCAATATTGGGCTTGTGGATCATGTGGGTACTAGGGTACTCTTTGCTGTGTGTGGATGACCATGTCGGTCAGCCACCACCGAAGACCAATTTTGACCCAGGAAAAACCCTCTTGTTCACGACACAACACAATTTTAGGAGTCAAAACCACATGCCCGGCAAAAAAAGTGTGTAGTCTGAACTGGGCTTAAATAGACCAAAAAAAACAAAAACAAATTAATAATAAATTAAACCAAAATGCAGGCAAATGGCATAATTTTAAAACCCGGTTTTGGTTGAGGGGAAAATGTTTTTCGGAAATGAAACCAAGAGTGAAAATAATCAAAATGCCACTTTAAACTTGAAACGTGACCTCCTCTCATCTTTTCTCTTGCTTGGTATATATGCCACAATCTGGCATCTCCAATACACCATAAAACACTCCGAAGTCTGTGACCCACTTAAAAGTTGTGAGACCCGGTGCTGCGCATAAATAATGAAGATGCAGTAATCTGCCCTGGTTGGATGATTCAAAATCAGATGTGTCATTCCTTCTTTTTCATCATCCTCATGTTGTGAAGAAAAACAGACCATCATTCGACGCATCACACATCTGGTTAATTTACATTCAAACACAATCCATACAGTACACATGCTTCTCAATGTAAAGAAAATCCTGATGGCCTCCATCTCATTTGCATATGCATTTCAAACACACACATTATGCACAGTGGGAAACATAAATATGTATTCAGGCTTCATTCAGAGTGGTTTAGTACAATGTTTGTGAGAAAGTGAAAAAATATTTTGGGCAAAATTATAGTGATGCAATTAACTATTCTTGTTACTGTTATTTCCCCTTTTTTTATCTCATTAAATGTTACTCTAAAAACAGCTATAAGAAGCACGTCAATAAAACAAATGCAGTAAACAGCAAATTCGCCAAATGGAAAATATCGGCATGATTTACAGAAAATATATGGCAGAAATCTGACCTGATGAAACTACTCACATGATCTCCATGCTCTGGTGATGATCGATACTGAAATCTGATCTAAATGTTTACTGGCTGGTAGCAGCCCAACTATACTCAAATGAAAAAACACTCAAATATGAAGACTATAAAGACATTCTCACATTAGTTTGCTTATCAGACAGGTGGAGACTTGTAATTTTTGAGATTCTTTTGCTCTTATCTTGATGTCTTGACTCTTTACTGGCTCTTGAGGCTCAAGGTTTTATAAGAACACAAATACAATCCAAACAATTTTCCACACTGTATCACCTTTCCTGACTTCACTGAGTCTGTTGCAGAACTGTGAAAATCACAAATCACACTGTTGTATCAATTCACAAAAATTAAAATCTGAAAAACCGCAATCTTGCATACTAAACTATGATTTAACAAACACAACAGACTGTCAGTCTGAGTCTAGACATGAGGATTTGCACTTGATACATTTCAAAGACATGTAAATGAATAGAAACCACGTAGATATTCAATTTAAGAGATGGGTGAGGCCTATAAAGTCAACGTGGACTGTTCGAAACCTATTTTTACCTCTGTAATCTGACAAGCTTCTGAATGAAACACAATATTAAATGGGAAAAAGCAGGGTGGGACTTGATGTGATCTATTGGGAATTGACAATGGAGCCAGATGGCTGAAGGGAAGGGGGTTGAAAAATGGGGATCTGTGATGTATCAGTAAGAAAAGGAGAGTTGTTTTCTTATATAAAAGATTACTAAGACAACACTGTTTGTAAAAGAAATAACATTCATTAAGAAAGCAAATAGGGTCCATTTCAATTAGGGTCCATTGGCTTTAAAAGTTGTGGCATTACTGAATTAAACAGACCTTTTCTTCTGTATTTGAGTATAACAGATTATCGAAAAACTTAAATGTTGGGTGGGTTCTATTCACTGGATGTTTAACTGGATTTTGAGCTGCTTGCAGGGTCGGGTTAAATGGACTAAATGATGTGCGAGAATCCTGGTTTCACTAGAAAAGTTGTGTTATGACATTTTGAACACTACAAGGCCAAACCTATTTTAATAAATGAAACACGTGCGATTGTTCACAATAAGATCAATTACAGGCTTTCAGGAAATAATTTTCATTTCATGCCAACTGACATGTCTGACATGGAGCACATAGGACCTATGATAGACGTGGCACTAGGGTTGGGCCCGATGGCTGATAGACATCACGATGTTACGCCGGCATCATGACACCCCCCCCCCACTTTTGAATCCATGACCACTTTTTAGTTTCACTATCACTTCGAGATTCGCAATCGCACAAACTCTGTTTATTCTATGGAGTGGCAGTACTTACCACACATTTTACAAGATTATATATGTTTGTCAGTGGTACTGAGGATCTGCAAATCATTCACCATTGTCCTCAGTCATCTCGCCTTACACCGTGTCTACACCAGACGTGACAGTTGTTGCGTGACGCCGCATCAGCTTAAGACTGTCTACACTGGACACGACAAAACAACTGTTGAAAATCATTCAAAATTTGTGTCAATAGAGTGCGGCAGCAGTTTACTGTCAGGGATTTGTGGTGTCACGACGCGCCGCATCCATGTAGACAGCATCAGGGGCCATTCACATATAGCTTCTTTTGCGCGTTCAAGTTCGTTATTTCAAATGAAGACGCGCGGCAGGCGTGCTCATAATGGAAGCAACGTGGTAACGACGCGGTCGCAGTGCGATGCGCTCATTTTTTTCAGGCGCGTCCGCGCCGCATCGAGATGAAAACATTTAAACTTTTCAGAATGCCGCAAGTGCACCGCATGTCATGTGACAAGAACCAACCAATCAGCTTCATCCTTTCCCGTAACAACATTGAAAGCTCAGCAAAGATGAAGGAACAGCTGATCATAGCTGTATACGGATAGGCATTTTTAAATAAATTTAGTAGCAGAGCTACTGTAAGTGATTTTTAGTGCTGCAATGCAAATCCATTTATCCTGAACGCTTTGGGGAAAAAAGCAGAAAGCGGCGCAAAATGTGACCGGCCCCTCACTGATTATAATGAGTTCTATTGACTGATCTATCCACCTTTTTCTTGTTGTAAAAATGGGCGTGGCCATTTGTAAATTCTATGGGTGTGGCTTCTGGTCTCATCTGCGTCCTGCTATTTTTAGCTGTACAAAACAGTTCATTTTGCTGCTTGATATTGAAAGTAGGTGTGTCTTATCATATTATTTTAATGTATCATCTTAATTATGAACACACTGGTTTCTAGTGCAAACAGTTTTACCGTTTACTGCACATTGTTATTCTCCTCGTTATTCACCTATAGCGGCTAATGAACCGGAAGTCTCACCCATAGGCCTACTTCCGTTTTGAAGAAAAAGGTGGCTATATAATGAATCTCTATTATAGATCATTGCTTCTATAGTATTTTGTCGCGCCACGCTGCTCCGGTGTAGACACGGTGTTAGGAATCATTAGTTGTTTTCCCTTATAAGGATTCACGCTTTTTTATTCTCTCATCTCCCTCTCTCGCCCGCTGTTGTGTTATTGTATATCGATGTTTTTCTGTGTAAATTGTTGTATGATGAAATTTTTAGAGATATGGGAAAACTATATGGCAGTTCCCGACAAACACGTGTTGGGACAATCAGCTCAGAAAACAACTCCAGGACAGACACTCAGACTGAAATATGATACTTCAACCAGACACCCCTGCACAATAAGTCAGACGGTGACTCAATCACACCGCAGGAGACAAGCAAGAAAGTAAAAGCTAAACAAGTTCATCTAAGTTTCAAAGCTTTAAGCAGCATTGGAAACTTTTGAAATTTCTGGTTGCTGTAATGAAGACTAGAAAATACATCAAGGAGAAGCACATGTCATTTGGGCTCTGTGGATCACCAGTACTTCCTTTGCTTCAAACAGCATGATTACAGGGTGGTGGGGGTCTATGGGATGGAGAAGCATATTTCACATTTCCTGTTTAAAGAAAGGAGGTCCACGTAACATCTAAGGGAAAACCCACAATTCGACTCTTTAGAACAGTAGTTCTCAATTTGCACATTTTGGATATCTATATATATTTAAGGGATGGTACACTCAAAAATGAAAATGCGGTCACCATTGACTCACCCTCATGGCATTCCAAACCCATTCGTTCATCTTTGAAACTCAAATGAAGATATTTTATAAAAACCTAAAGGGCTCCGACCCTTAACTTTAAGTTAATGTAACCCAAACTTTGATTCAAAAAATTCCTAAAAACACTGATGAATTGTTTAAATGTGAATAAAATGCTAAACTAAATCTGTTCATCGTATAAAGCAATGATGTCTACTCAGATAATTGATTTTTATTTTATTTTTTGTATTATTTTTATTATGTTTACCATGTCTTTTATGAACTTTTAGAAGGATCAACGTTTTAGCCACACTGGTTTTATATCAAAGGAGTAAAATACATCAGGTTTATTAAAAAAATCTCTTCATTAAATCTTCATATAGGCTTGGATTAGGGTGAGTAATTTATGAGAGCGTTTTAATTTTTGGATGAAACATCGGTTAACCCCACCTGATCTATATCTTCAGTTCACACTTATTATAGGCACCAAGACCTGGGTGTGTCATCCAAAACCAGCAGCAACCAAGACTGAGAAGTGCATCTTCACAAAGTATTGATGAGGTCTTTGACAGTCTTCTAACATTACACAATAAATATCAAGTATTGATTACACTTAGCCTGATGTGTACTTAAAGGATACCCAGTAGCGCTCTTCCTTCCACCCACTGAGTGCACTTAAGTCCATAATGTGTCTGAAGCACACCTTTCACATCACGAAAACCTTTGGACTTTGTGTTTCAATCAGTGCAGCACTTTTGTTGGGTTGAATGAATTGTCAAGTGCTTAAAAAAAAAGTGTGAAGATTTGCATACTATTGTATAAATGCTAATCAGGGATGGGGGGCAGAATCGGTTTCCGGTGTTCTGCTGGAAAGGGGAAACTAAACAATAGAGAAACACACCAGCTGTCTCTCAAAACTGCATTCTGGGGTATTAGAGACTAAATATTGTGTCCGATGCTCACTAGGTTTTGAGACATATCCACTAACTTAAAAGGGAATGACTGTGTTATGATTTTGGCACAAACCCGTGGTTGTAATGTAACGATGGTTCATGACAGGCTCGAGATGAGCGTCTGTCAACACCGAGAGCCTGAAATCTATGCAGCTGTAAATGTCTCACAATCACCATTGTGTTATAAACTCAAGTGTTCAACTAAAACAGACTGTCTTACCGTGGCGTGCGGCGATCCTGCTCTTTATTCCGTGTGAATAAAGTTATCCGGCTTCCTCCGCTAATAACCGTGGCTTTTGCTGTTTTTTGTCCGCTGCGACGTTTCAGATCAACACACAGTCCATATTTCTACCAACGTCCGCCTTCTAGCGTGCTTAAGGGTATAATACGACAATAGTGAATATCGTACAACACTTTAGTGTCTATGAAGTCTTTATCTCACTCTTTCGCTAACGGTTCGTTAGCCAGCTAGCCAAATGTTTGCTCTTTGAATACGGGCCGCGGCTGGTGTACCTGCTTGCCCGCTCCCGCGCCTATCATATTGCACTGTTACATCCGCACTTTTGATTCTCGGTATGATTTGAAGACTAATTTTATTATGTGTCTGATTGTCTTTCTATCTAACCCCCTTTTTTTGTCCAGGAAACGCAAAATGGCTTCGTGGGGCGGGAGCCAACCGGAAGGAAGGTCAAAATTATTTGCCGTGTGTTTCCGGTGAAGAGTGGCGCTGGGAATCTGCCATCTTGATAAGGGCATTTATATATATATATATATATATATATATATATATTATATATATATATATATATATATATATATATATATATATATATATATATATATATATATATATATATTAATATAAAAGAAATTACGTAGTAGTCACATCAATAAACAGGACAATATACATGTATATAGTGTAAATTGCTGTATTTAATAAATTAATCAGTTAATTAATCAGCTGTAGAGCAGCACTATATAGATATCATATTATTCAGCTAGATATATTTATATTGATATTTAATAGATTATAGTTTACAGTGTTGCTGTTTCAGTAATACATCAGCTTCAATATTATCAATTAAGCTCATTTCTAGTTTCATGTTTCAACGCAGCGTTCAGAAATGGTTTAAACTAATTCAGTTCAGATGTAAAGCAGCTCTACAGGAGGCAATAATGTTAATATTCAGCTCAAGTCAATTTAATGTTGATTAATTTCAGTTCAGTAACAGTGTTCAGTTTAAATTCTGCTCTCATCCAATGGTGTTAGTGCAGTTAAATTGAAATACTGATCAAAGAACACAAAGGTGAAATATCTAACCGAAACGGATAACAAAAAGGGAAGAATAATGACTATGCATAGAAAATATGCACTTTGAAGTGCAAAGGTATTTTGTCAGGGTCCAATCTCTCTGTGAAGCTAATGTTTTTACACAAATATGTTACACTAATTTACTTTTGAACTCTTTAATGAGGGTGTCAACATGAAGTTAATTTTTAAACATTTTGCAGCCTAAATTGATTGCCAGATACTAATAGCCTAATTATTTTTTCCAAAAAAAAAAGTAGTTAATAATGTTGTACTATGATGAGGAGGTGTTATTGATGAAAATTTTTTTTTAAAAAAGAGAAACAGAAACACAAACAAAACAAATAAATTAATTGAAACTGTACTGCCCTGTGAATGAGCCATAGTTTATCCTGAAAGAGAACTGACTTGTTAGTAAAAAAGTCCTGTGTATATTTTCATATTTTTATGATTTGTTATAACAATGCAACTAATTGATGTTTATGCATGTTGTTATGACTGTTTGCAAAAATAATGAAATTACAGACTTTTTAGTAGAATGTTGTTTATTAAAGTTGTTATGAATGTTTGTTTATATAATAAAAGTTGTTTTTTTATTTATATGATGTATTGATTTGTTTGAGGTATATATGAATTTAAATAAGTATGATTAGTTTCCATGGATGTCAGCTGACAATTTTTGTAGTGTGTACTCGCGCCATTGCTACTAATAATTCAGAGATGATCAACACATTGTAAGAACCATATCCATTGCCTTTTAATGGTTTATTAAATTCTTTATGAAGAGCAGATTTATAATTGGTAAATGTGAAATGTATCATTTCTAAGCAATAATCAAAATTATCGTACTAAGAAAGAATAAAACTTATAATCACATGTGAATGTGCAGTTAATGAATTGTACAGTACATGAGATCATCACCCGGGCCTTAAGGAAGTGTTTTTACCTGAGAGAAATATTCATAGTTTGTTCATATAATAAAACCGGTAAAATTAGATGACTAGCTAAAGCAAGTCATCATCAATGCAAATGATGCTTGACACTTGAAATTCTATGAAACTGCCACTTGGTTAGAAATAGTATACAAATCACTTATTTTACACAACATTGATTAAGATAAGTCAGCAACACGTGTTAAAAAACTAACATTAAAGACAGATTTAAATCAGTTTCTTTACATACTTTTTTGTAGTCCATACACACTCTCTCTCTCTCTCTCTCTCTCTCTCTCTCTCTCTCTCTCTTTCTCGAACTTTTTAACATTTAACTTTGAAATACAACATAATATGTTCTTTATGCATAAATAATATGAATTACTGTTAAAACAAAAATAAAAATAAATAACATTTGATCAAAAGTGACAGACATTTACAATGTTACACAAGATTTCTATATGAAATAAATTCTGTCATTTATCAATTTTCTATTCATCAAAGATTCATAAAATAAATATATCAGTGTTTTTTGTGTTTTTTAGGCATTAACTTAAAAAATCAACATGTACTGGTATGCATAAATAAAAATCATGTTACTGTTAAAGTAAAAAAAATAACATTTGATCAAAAGTGATAGACATTTAGAATTTTACACAAGATTTCTATGTGCAACAAATTCTGTTATTTTCAACTATATTCATCAAAGATTCATGAAATAAATATATCAGTTTTCACAAACAATATTAAGCTGTTTTTAACATTTCTCATAATAATAATAATAATAATAATAAATGTTTCTTAAACACCAAATCAGCTTATTGGAATGTTTTCTGAAGGATCATGTGACACTGAAGATTGGAGTAATGAAATGAAATTTCAGCTTTGCATCACAGGAATAAATTACTATTTACAATACATTCAAATAGAAAACCATTATTTTAAACTTAATAATATTTGAGCATAAGAGACTTCTTTCCAAAATATTTTCACAGAAGTGTACATATGAATCTTTCTGTTTAACTAGCACAAATTAATTTTAAGATGATGAATAAAATAATCAAAGCAGAGAAGACTAAGATTCGTAGACTCACTGGATGTTATATTGTTTATTTTCAGGAAAGTTTATTAGGCCGATAGCAAAAAAAAAGAAAACAGAAAGCTTCTTATGTATTTATAACATAATGTTTGCTCTGTCATGCTCATTCAGAATGCTGCTTTGTATTAAAAATCAACGTCATAAAAATCCATGTAGAGACAATTGAAATGTAATGTGGTAATCTGTAGTAAAGTGACCTTGAACTGGAAGATAAGTAATCCTTAACTTTACCTGTAAAAGTGACTGGGACGTGCAACAGTAAATACACAATAAAAGGCAGAAACTGATGGTGATTGGGCAGAGAATGCTTGATAAACACAGCAACACATGCTTTACATCTCATTAGAGACCAAGAGTAGAGGGAACAGCAGTCGGGTCACAGAGAAGAGCAGAATCATGAAGTTAAACACAGCTTTGAGTGTTGCTGGAACCATACTTCTCAACATAACAGGTAAATCTTGGTATTGGTTAAATGATTTATTGATTTAATAGTGATTAAATGGATTAATTATGACAAGTCAGTTGAATTCCTGTAGCTAATGAACTTTGTAACTAAACACACTGATACCTGAAATGGCAGTTGGTGCAAACTCATAAACTACGTGTTTCTCATGATTGTAAACACCTTTTTATGTGTTTTTTTGCCGACTTCTAAAATTCGAAAAATTAGGGTATATTTAAGCATTTAAGTGGCAGAAAATTGGGCAGGCCATTCCACCAGGAGGGAGCATTTAATTTAAAGTCTGTGAAAGTGATTTTGTGCCTCTTTGGGATAGCACAATCAAGCGATGTTCACTTGTGTAATGGTCTGGGTGTTTGTCCCTTTAAGACTCTGATTCAGGGATTCCTTTGCCCTGCACAATAGGTTACCCTTGCAGAACGCAAGCTTCTAGAGGGCACATAAGTCTGAAGTAATGAATTTAGGTAAAGGGGTGCAGAGCCAGTGGTGGTTTTGTAGGCAAACATTAATGCCTTGAATTTTATGAGAGCAGCTATTGGTAGCTAGTGCAAATTGATAAACAGAGGTGTGACATGCATTATTTTTGGCTCATTAAATATTGATCTTGCTGCCATGTTCTGGATTAATTGTAAAGGTTTGATAGAACTGGCTGGAAGACCTGCCAAGAGAGCATTGCAATAGTTCAGCCTGGACAGAACAAGAGTTTGAACAAGTTGTGAAAAGCCATGTTTCTGAATGAGAGAACCTAGTGATGCCATGTATACAGAGAAGAGAATTGGTCCAAGAACAGAGCCCTGAAGCACCCCAGTAGTTAAATGTTGCGACTTGGACACCTCACCTCTCCAAGATACCTTGAAGGACCTATCTGAGAGGTAAGACTCAAACCACTGGAGGTTCCTGAGATGCCCTTTGCCAATAGGGTTGACAGGAGGATCTGGTGGTTAACCGTGTCAGAAGCAGTGGACAGATCCAGCAAGATAAGTATTGAAGATTTGGAATCGATTCTTGCCAGTCTTAGGGCTTCAACAACCGATAGCAAGGCAGTCTCGGTTGAATGTCCACTTCTGAAACCAGGCTGGTTGCGGTCGAGGAGGTTGTTCTGTGTGAGAAAGGCAGAGACTTAGTTGAACACACCTTGTTCAAGTGTTTTTGCAATGAAATGAAGAAGGGAAACCGGTCTCTAAAAGAGTTCTCTAAAGGAGATGGGTTAAGGGTGGGTTTCTTATAGTGGGGTTATACGAGCCTGCATGCTGAGGGAAAAACACCATATAACAAGTGCATAACATGTGTATAACAAGCATATAGGAAAAACTGGTATAGCAACAGTTTTCACTTAGAAACTGATATTAAATTAATTACAAAGAATCAGCAAATAACACACTGAAGTAAAAAAAGTTTTTACAACTTCAGAAAATCATTTTTTACAGTGTAGAAGTGTAATTGCACATAGTTTTGGTGAGTCCATTTTGCCATGCCTAGTAACAAATAAATGGTGAAATTACACAATAAATCAACATTATCTGTTACAATTAATGAAGCAGCATAAAACACTTAAGCAAACTACTTACCCACTTAAAAAAAAAAAGTTAAAACCTGATTCTTTTTGTTGTTTAATTACCTTTTAGATATCAGTTTGATTCCATAAATCGATATGAAAATGATATATGCAAATTAGATTGAATCAAGCATAGCCTTTACAGGCCAATTACTCATAACAATTTTATAAATGATGGCCATTATCAAAACAAATACTTAATGCAGTTACCTAAAACTGTTTTCTGTACAGAAATGCTTTCAGTGTCGAAGCACATAAACCTGCTTTTGTTGTTACACTGCTACTTCACACAGTGTGAAACCAGACTGTCCTCCAACAAAAAACGTCCCTCTAGGTCGTTTGTGCAAGCACCTTTTTATCACGACCTATATTTATGCTACGTTTTAAGGTTAAGTGCCCTCTAGCGGGCGCACAAATAATGTCAGTGTATCTGATCAGAATCCCACCTAATGTACGTCCCTCTAGGTAGGTTTATATGTAAATTTAAAAACGCAAGTAAAAATATATTGCACAAGATTTAAAAATAAAAGCAAAGTTTTCAGAATAGCAAACAATGGTCACGGATTGAAAAATAATAAGCGTAAATCAAAAAATTAATAATGCATTTTTAAAAATAATAAGCATGAATCAAAACTTTAAACACGTTTAATATCATATTGCACAAAATTGAAATATTAATGCTAAATTGTCTGACTTGCGCACAAAATCATGTTTTCCTTGGTTATATTTTTCTGTTTTTTTCTGCTCTCAGACATTTTCTGCTCATATTTATATTTTTTGTAAGCTTATGCTGTTTTTCCCTTCGCACTTGTTTCCATGTTCTGCGCTTGCTTTTCCAGTTGTTTGGTTGCTTTTCCAATTCAGCTAAAGGCGGGTTTGAGGGATTTAATTGGTATAATTGTTCTAGTTTTTCTGGATTTTCTCTAGCCAATCAGATGAAGAGGGGCGGGACATCACTCCAGTGCACCTCACTACCTGCCGATGTTCAGTGTTGTTCACATGTACTGTCAGCTGGGAAACATCTTTCTGACTGATAATAATCATTATACTTATGGTTATTACTGTTAGGAGAGGATAATACGAGTAAGAGTGATACATCCCAGCCACAGTTGATTAGTTTGCTGTATATTGCTCGTAAATGTTAACTGCCTGTAGGCAATATTTTGTCATTTTTGTCATGTTTTTTGCAAACAGCTTTGCAGCTTTTTGTTTCATTATAGTATGTCATTGATAAGGTTGATGGTCTTGTAAGATTGATGACATTTTGTGTTACTCTGAGATTATAAAACGACATACAGTTAAGAGGAAGAGTGTTTTTCCAATCAGCTCCATTGAAAATCTTTATTGAACTGTTGTATAAAATCAATATAACAAGAAGTACATTTTGAGTGAGTTTAATATTGTACCTATCTTCTCATTTTGCTTGATGAAGAGTCAAAAAAAAAAAAAAAAAAAAAAAAAAAAAACCACAGCAGAACAGTGTCCAGCAGCCTTATATTGAATGATTCACTTTATTCCTCACTGAATGAATAATTTAATGTCTTACTCTAAAGATACTTGCCGCCACCTTCTGGCTGTTTTATGAATTTAGCATTAATATTTCAATTTTATGCAATATGATTTTAAACGTGTTTAAAGTTTTGATTCATGCATATTATTTTTTAAAAATGTTTTTTTTTTTTTATTTACGTTTATTATTTTTCAATCCGTGACCATTTTTTGCTATTCTGAAAACTTTGCTTTCATTTGTAAATCGTATGCAATATATTTTTATTTGAGTTTTTAACTTTGTTTTTCACGCTTGTTATTTTTTTTTTTTTTATCCGTGACTGCAGTACTTCAGGCGGGATTCTGATCCCATAACAGTGTCGTGTTGTGTCTGTGTCCTCATGAAAAATGATCAAAAAATGATCGAAAAACGAAAATATGACTGTCATTACCAATCAAAATGCGTTTTAAATTAAATGCAGTCTGTGGACTTTTTGCATGGTCCAACCCGATCTCACAGCAATTTGTACATATTTTACTAGTTGGCTAATTCATACGTATGCTCACACATAACCCCACCCCTAAACCTACCCTCACAGAAATCATGCTTTACAATGCATACGGCTACGTATTATGAGCGCGTGCGTTCTCTGGGAGCGAACCCATGATCACATGATTGCATGTTGTCGTGTAACGCAATGCTCGCTCTACCAACTGAGCTATACGAAACCCGAATTATAGCGCAGATAAAAGAGTACAGAGCATTAATATGATAGTGTCCTGTTGAGAGCCGTATTTCAGGGATTTGGACAAACGACCCATAGGGGCGTATTGGTTGGAGGGCATGTTGCGCGAAACAACCCTCCTAATTTAGCTCACATTACTGACCGGTTCAGCTTCTATTTTCCTGGCAAGAGTCAAGACAATGAAATCATTTCACAACCGGGCTATAATCCTTTAACACTATAACCCAGTAAAGCTATTATCTTGATTTACGCCAATGGGATGTGCCAACACTTATGTAAAAGGTGAAAAAGTGAGGTTGCAGGCCACACAAACCAGTTCATCAACTCAGTGCATCCATCTAATTGTTTGGTCTCTGTCTTTCAGGTTTTCTCTGCCAGTTAGATGGTAAGTTGTCATGGATGTAACGACCATAAAACTATCATTCCACATATCTTGTGTGTATTATATAATTTTATATTTTATTTTATATAATTGTCACATTGTCTTTCCTCTCATCAGTGTGTGGTCAAGCCCCCCTCAACAACAAGATTGTTGGAGGGGAGGCTGCAACGGCAGGGGCTTGGCCGTGGCAAGTCAGCCTTCATATCACCTGTGATGGGGGTCTGTGTTATTGTGGTGGGAGTCTGATCAATAAAGACTGGGTTTTGTCTGCAGCGCACTGCTTTCAGGGGTATGAAGTTTAAATACAACTCAAGACACTATTATGAACTGATGCTAGTTGAATTAACACAGACTTTTACTAGGCACAGCTCCTCGCGTACCATTCAGATCTACTTGGGACGTCAGAGCCAGTCGGAATCAAACCCTAATGAAGTTCTCAGGACAGCGAGTGCCACCATCCATCCTAACTATAACAGTCTTACCCATGACAACGACATAGCACTGCTCCACCTCTCTTCATCTGTGACTTTCACTGATTACATTAAGCCAGTCTGTCTGGCGGCTGCTGGTAGTAAATTCGCTGCAGGTACAGACAGCTGGGTCACTGGCTGGGGAGCACTACAGTCTGGAGGTGCAGATTTGCTTGCAAAACAACAGAAATGTAAAGCTCAACAATTCACTGTAACTGGACATTAAAAGCATCCAAAATCATCCTCTGATCTGTGTCACAGGTCCGTTTCCTGATATACTGCAGGAGGTGATGATACCAGTTGTGAGCAGCAGGGACTGTTATAATGCTTATGGAGGGGGCATCACAAGCAATATGATTTGTGCTGGATTGTTAAATGAGGGAGGAAAAGATTCATGTCAGGTAAGACATCAGTCGTTCATATGAACCTTTTTTTAGATTACAAAACCCTAATTCACATATTTTTGATCACCTGCATGCTTTACATTACCATTAAAAAATCTATCAGTGTTGCAAGATATTATTAAAAAAACAGTCTAATGAGCAATCAACACTAACCCAGTGACCCTAGCCCAAACATTACAACTCTAAATTTGCCACTACCAAAGAACTGATATTTTACACTGTCACTGTTATGCATTACACACAACTTAAATCACTGTATAGGCCAGTAGTAATTATAAAAACAGTATGCTCAACCAGTGCAATCGGTAACAGTCCTATCAATGCCCCTTCCTCACAACGAATCATCTAGCAGCACAGCTGTATTACTAGAATATGAAATAAGCAAGCATTTCAGTCAAATATAATGTATGCAATATTATTACATTTAAAACTAAAAAGAATTAACATATTAAAATGTAAGTGAAAATGTAACCAGTTGTTCCCTCGTTTTAGTAGTTGTGGGTCAAAGGGTAAACATTGTTCTGTGTCATGGGTCCTAAATTATGGAATAGTCTTCCTTTCCTTCAACATTAGCCATTTTTAAATAATTTTTAAACACACATTTATTCTGTAGCTTTTAAATACATTCTTGAATAGGTTAAAGTGGATTAATACATGCTGTATTTAAATGTTATAATTTATTGTATTATGTTTTTATATTTCATATATATATATATAATATATATATATATATATATATATATATATATATATATATATATATATATATATATTATATATTAATACAGATTTTAATAGTCAGTTTTAAACATTTTTTATGTGTATATTTTGATATATATATATGTTATATGTTTTTATTTTTTTTTATTAAACAGGGAGATTCTGGAGGTCCATTGGTTACCAGGAATGGCTCACTGTGGATTCAGTCCGGCGTTGTGAGTTTTGGTGATGGATGTGCTGACCGCAGATATCCCGGTGTGTACACCAGAGTCTCTCAGTACCAGGGCTGGATTACCTATACCATAGGCAGCAACCCTCCTGGATTTGTCAAATTCAACAACAGTGGATCCAGAAGCTCATCCAACCTCCTTTTAATTCTCATTTCTCTCACATTCTCCATCATTCCTTTCATATGCTCCCTATATCTCTCTTCGTAGAGATAATTTGAATGACAGTTCTCAGGGTTCTTTGATTAAGGGGCTACTCCACCCCAAAATGAAAAATTTGTCATTAATAACTTACCCCCATGTCGTTCCAAACCCGTAAAAGCTTTGTTCATCTTCGGAACACCAATTTGAGAGAATTTCGGATGAAAAACCGGGAGGCTTGTGACTGTCCCATAGACTGCCACATAAATAACAGTGTCAAGGTCCAGGAAAGTATGAAAAGCATCGTCAGAATACTCCATCTGCCATCAGTGGTTCAACCGTAACGTTATGAAGCGACAAGAATAATTTTTGTACACGAAGAAAACAAAAATGACGACTTTATTCAACAATTCCTCTCCTCTGTGTCTCTCCAAATCAGCGTAGCGCAATTTTTGCAAATCTAAGCTGTATGCAGGCGGAGTACACTCTTCTGTGTCAGCCCGCACTGCGCCAATGCTGTTTTCTTTCAAACCAAAGCGTAATTACACGTAAAAAACATATCCTTGTGTTGCGGCTGACACAGAAGAGCGTACGCCGCATGTATACAGCTCAGATTTGTCAAAATGGCGCTACGCTGATTTGGAGAGACACAGAGGAGAGGAATTGTTGAATAAAGTCATTATTTTTGTTTTCTTAGTGTACAAAAAGTATTCTCGTCACTTCATAACGTTACGGTTGAATTACTGATGGCAGATGGACTATTCTGACGATGCTTTTCATACTTTCCTGGACCTTGACAGTGTTATTTACTTGGCAGTCTATGGGACAGTCACAAGCCTCCCAGTTTTCATCCAAAATATCTTAAATTGTGTTCCGAAGATGAACAAAGTTTTTACGGGTTTGGAACGACATGGGGGTAAGTGATTAATGACAAAATTTTCATTTTGGGATGGAGTATCATTTAAGAGGACAATTGTGCTATACAAGTTTTCATAAATATGTGAAGTAGGTGCATAGTCATATTTTCGTTTGTTCTTTATCTTTTTAAAAATGTACTATTCTTGAAATGCTCTTAATCTTATATCTGCACATTAATAAAGTTCAGCAAGCTTTTGCCCTCAGACTTTTTGCATAATGGGGGTGGACTTTCTGATATTTGGCCTAAATATGAGACGCCAAGTGATGCTTTCAATTATAATGCATAGCTAATTATTGTCTTTGCTTTGAACTGATTTTTGAGAGACTATTGAATTTTTATTTACTGACTGTATTTACAAAAAATAAATAAATAAAATAAAAAATGCACTGCAGCCACTTGTGTATTAAAGTTTTATATTATTTACAATAACACTTAATCTCAGGGTCTGAATAGTAATTAAAGCATGTGTGCTCTGCATTGTGTTTAGAGATACTGGTTATTGAAACTCAAAACAATAAAAAACAAAAACAAACAAAAACTTTATATGACTTCATATTTCTCAGTGTGACTCAAATAATTAATGGATAATTAAATTATTTATCTCTTTCATGTCTTTTACAACAGAAGACAAGAGAGATCAATCATGTAATTGATTTTATTGATTAACCATGCAAACCTTATAAGCATGTTAAAATGTGTGTATCAAATATTATACATGAAGCTTCTGAGGATTGTTTAATTGTTCACCTCTCAGTCATAATTGTATTGCATTGCATTATGTTTTGCGCCTCACAATAAAAACTACAGAGCTTTAATCGTAAAACTAAGCATCTAAATACTATTTTAGTAAGACAAATTATTGGGAGATATAGAGTGATAATTGATATTTATATTCATTAAGCAGTCTGCTCTACTGATATAAAGACCTCAATGATTACATCAGAATTTCCTCTTTTGGCCACACACACACACACACACACACACACACACACACACACACACACACACACACACACACACACACACACACACACACACACACACATATATATATAATTGCACACACCTGCTCAGGTTAGGCCTCTGAATAAAAATGAGTTCCATACCTTAAAAAAAAAGAGAGAGATCAAAGGACTGATGCCATCTTGTGGCAACATAATTTCCACACAATGTTGGCTGGAGTAAAAAGTGTAACTTTTTAAAGCTTACTTTCTCAAGATGCATTAAGTAGTAACATACGATTGGCCTGTGTATAAAACCAGTGTATAAAATCGCCATTTAATGGCAGCATGTGGCAAAGTGACATTCTGTAAATCAAATTAGAAGCATTAGAGAATCATCCAGACATCAAAGATTAGCAGGGCGTGTACTAAACACTTGCAGCAGGCTAGAAGGAAAAACAAGGTGTGTCAGAGGTAAACTAAACAGGGTCCTATTGAATGCGGCAGCACATTGCTTTCCTTGTCGTTAGACATTTCTCAGTAAAGGAAACAGCAAGCATCACACAGACAATAACGAGAGGATGACGCTGTGTCAAGCTGTGTGTGTTTTTTGCAGGAGCCATACTTCTTAACATAGCAGGTAAGATCTGGTATGACACTGCAACAAATAATAGGCAAGATCTTGTTTAATAACTTTAGTTTAACCTTAAAAAAAATACATTAAAGTTGTATTTTGGTTTTAAATTATGTAGGCCTAATTCGCCACAAGATGATGGGCCCCCTTTTGTTAATTAACTTCTATTATATTATTTGTAACACCTAATATTAACACCTGAAATTAAAAATTCGTTAAAAATTCAGAATAGCAAAGTGCAATATCATTATAATATTAAAAGTAAATGAATAAGTTGCAAACAGAATTATTTTTTCCTAGCTTGCCTGATGAATGGTTTTCAGCCTTACCTATATTACTTTATTAAACACAAGCATATTTATTTCTGATGAAAAAATCTATTGAAAATAATAAGGGTACAATGAAATTGGCTGTTGGCTTTTTTCTTTTCATTTCTTTTCATTCACTCTTTTCATTAATTTCTTTTCTCTTTTTGAATAAAATAAGAGCATTTAATATGTGTTTATGAGTCTATAATCACGAAAACACAATTTTCCATGTACAGGTATTCTTCTATGTTGTAAAAAAATGTAAGTGAGCTTAATCACTGGTAGGCCTACATGTCCTTAAAGAAAGATAGATAATGTTCAAATGTTACAAATAAATATATCATTTGGTTTACCTTTTAGTTATTTATATTTTTTTGATTATATATGACAATGTATAAAAATAGATATACAATTCCAAATATCTCTCCATACAGTCATACTGTTTTGAAATGACATAAAAACACAGATAACACGACACTCAAAAGAACCAGTTTATCAGCTCTGTGTCGGCGCATCAACACCCGCATAACTCTGTGTCAACCAGTTCTGAACTAAAGTCATTGTCAAGAAAACTAAAACACAGAATACCATTCATTTTTATAGTCTCTAATCCATTTAACAACTCAAAATATTTGTTATTTCTCCATTTTTCTTATTACAGGCTCACTTTGCCAATTAGATGGTAAGTTTCTGTGCTCTTAATGCCCATACAATCACTTTCAACAAAATTATGAAAAAAAGTATATATAAATGTAATATATTTAAAAACTACTCAAGATTATTCAGAAAGAAAATTGAATTAATTTTGATTTCATGTTGATTTCAACCAGAAAAATCATCCTTCTTTTCTCTCATCAGTGTGTGGCCAGGCTCCTCTCAACACCAAGATTGTTGGAGGACAAGGTGCAGTTCAGGGGTCTTGGCCGTGGCAAGCGAGCCTTCACAGAATTACATCTGGAAGTCATTTCTGTGGTGGGAGTTTGATCAATAAAGACTGGGTGTCTGCAGCTCACTGCTTTCAAAGGTATGAAGTGCTAAATAATATAACACTATGCAGATAGATGGTAGAGGAATTAAGACTGATATTTGTCTCTATTTACAGCACCGCTGTATCTAATGTAAAAATCTACCTCGGCCGTCATCTCCAAACGGGCTCAAACCCGAATGAGATCTCCAGGACAGTGACTCGGCTCATCATCCATCCCAGCTATAGCACAATTAACCAGAACAATGATATAGCACTGCTGCAGCTCTCCTCTTCTGTGACGTTCACTGATTATATTAGGCCAGTTTGTCTGGCGGCTGCTGGCAGTGTATTTGGTGGAGGTACTAAGAGTTGGATCACTGGATGGGGCAAACTCAATTCTGGAGGTGAGTTCAATCGAACCCATCTATGATTCAATCTTTGTATAGTGTCGCATCCAAAAAATGATTTAATTCTTTCCACCATGCCATTTATGTTAAAGACACCCAGCTTCCAAACATACTGCAGGAGGTGCAGATACCAATTGTAAACAACAGTGTTTGTAATACGGCCTACGGAGGAATCATTACAAGCAACATGCTGTGTGCTGGACTAAATGAGGGAGGGAAAGATTCATGTCAGGTATGATATCACTACCTACCACTTTCCACACTGGCTTATCCCTGAGTTATTGTTTTTCTAAACCCCGCTTTTATCCCTGGGTAAAGCAGTTCACACTTGTAATATAGATGTGGTGTTAGCACCACCTTTTGCGTGTGGTTATGACTCCTTGCTCTGGACTGCAATGTCAAACTTTTACAGTGAGAAACCATGCAGTGTTATATTCATTTTAGCCCTGTTGTGAGGTTAAAATTGCTTTACGTTGCTTTACCAGAGATATTAACATTACATTATTTTAATCTATGCAGGGAGACTCTGGAGGTTCCAATGGTAAATAAGAACAATTCCCAGTGGATTCAGTCTGGCATTGTGAGTTTCGGTCGAGACTGTGGAATACCCAAGTTCCCTGGTGTTTATACAAGAGTGTCTCAATACCAGTCTTGGATCAGCTCTCAAATAAGCAGCGATCTACCAGGATTTGTCTCATTCACCTCCACTGAATCAAGCTCAGCCTCACCCCTTTCTCTCACATCATTAATCATTCCTCTGATTTTCTCCTTATTTGTATTCTCTTAATGACCAAGCCTTTATTCTCTGATTTATGTCATTTTGGTTATTTGCTTTACTTTAAAATATTATAGTATGCTTTAAAATATTACTATCAGTGTACTAACATTATTGTGGTACTTGTGTTCTGTTATGTACACACACAGCCATTGTTCACACATTTTATTAAGATGAAAAAATACAAATGCACTCGTCACTTTGTATTTAAATACATGTTTGTGGTACAATAACCAGAGTACAGTAACCTAATACTTTGTCTCTGGCCTTAATTTCTGTAGTGGAAGTGCAGAACAATCAAACTGCACTCTGTAATAAACAGGGAAGGAATGTAACTTATGTAATGTAACTAATGGCTCCAGATGTCATTTTTTTCTGAAACCTGTACATGATTTTGTTTGATTCCATGTTATATCAGCCAAATAAATGAGGAAAATCTTTTGAGTTATCAGTTGAGGCAAACTGCACATAGGCTTATTGTACTGGCAGATGGCATCTAGCCGATTTTGAATGAAGTTTATGCACTGCAAAATATAGTTACCATTTAGTTGCCAAGTGTGCCATATAGTGCTGTGGCAGAGGACCTGCATGCTCAAACTTATGCAGTAACCATGTGAACGCAGAAATCTGTGCTTTGTTACTTCTAATAAAAATCAGTGTTTCAGCTTTCAGATTCTGCTCATGTTATCACAATATTCAAAATGTTGTTTTGATATTCTTAAATGGCCAGACTTGCTATTGAGCTTAACTGGACTGCAGCCCATGGGCCCTGCCTTGTAGGGTCACCCGTCTACGTTTGTTTGAGTTCAGTTATATGCCAGTCAGAAATTATTAGCCTGCACATGCAAGGGCTAAACGGTCCAGCTGTAGCTAACAGTTGACAACTGTGACCTTCGATGCTTTAATCAAACAGCATAAAGTGGTAGGCTATTTATGATTATTTCACATAGAAGAAAGACATATTGAATTGCATCTGTGCCGATTAATTTGATCACATGGCTACTTTAAACAGCTCTATTAAGCCTTTAGCCCAAAAGAGCGCACACTTAGAAAGATAATGATAAATTCTCATGTTCATGCACTTCTTTACAAAAGATGATTCCATATTAATGTTCCACTAAATTATGCGATCTGAGTTTTGAGCACTCGCTCTCGTCTTACTGCCATTACACATGTAAACCCATAGTGTTGACTGTGCTACAAATACCACATTAAAAGTACAGTCACTGTGGTAAAACCATGGTAACCCTTACGAAAAAGAAGTTTATTCAAGTGTGCTATTAGTATACTTCTTGTAAACTAAAAATAGGAAAGTATGCTTTTAGTTTACTTTTTATGTATTTCTCAGAAATGGGCTTTATGTACTCCTCAGAAATAGACTTAAAATGACATTTAAGTATACTTGATTTATACTTACAAAAAAGTCTATATATTTGAGCTATACTTGTGCTCCTAGAATTTGTGTTTTCATTGTTATACAGTAGAGGGCACTAGTACACATCTTCTGTACAGAATTTCCAAAAAAAACACAAGTGAAAGGAAAAAGAAACAACAGATACTAACACATGTAATCTAACAAGTTCATCTGACATGAAACAGCATCAAAACTGTAATGTTATGGAATAAAATGTCGACTGATGAAGAGGTAATAATTATAGTCAAGCTTTGGGTGTTGATCGACAAAATAACATTCTCTACATTTGATTATCATTCTGAATCCCATTCATAGTCTTTTTCAGCTTTTTTTTTCAAAATGTTATTTCTTTATTTTCTATGAAACACCCACATTAAAGTGTTTAAAAAAAAGACTGCATGAAGCTAGAATAAAATTATTTTGTTTACAAGCAGATACGCTGTTCTTTCTTTGGATGTTTTGTATGTTCAGATATTCATATAACAAAATATATACAAATTAAAACCTAAATAGGGACACAGTAGTATACTTAAAGTATGATGTAAAGTTCACTTTAAAGAAAACTTATGAGTATACTTGCAGTATAAAACTACTAAACTAGTAGTTTGATGAAGTATTTAATTATTAAACTATCAGTATACCTGTAAGTTCACTTTTAGTATAATTGCAGTACAAACTACAAACATAGAAGTAAACTAGTTGTGTACTCAAAGTTTGCTACTGTTATACTTAAAGTATACTTTTATATGAAAGTGGGCCAATTTAGTCCCAAGGAGTATTGAAACAGTACACTTACAAGTATACTTCTATAACACTGATATTTGTATACTTGCTACATAAAGTATACTTAAAAACATACTTAAACTTTACTTAGGTATACTTAATAAAATAAACTTGAAGTATACTACTTTTTGGTGAGGGAAGTGCAGTGTTATACTGTGCTTTAAATAGAAAGAATAGACAGTAAACACTGTTACTATGGTAAAATTATAAATTTTGTGGTTACCATACCAACAAATAACCTACCACAAACTACAGGTATGGTGGGAGAAGCATGGTAGACTACATGTTGTGGTTTCTGTGCATTGACTACACATGACATGGTCGAGCGACAATTACTATGCTAAAAATATGGTAAATGTGTGAACTTTTTACATGATCCCTTTCCCACGATATATACAAATATCAAATTAATAATTTCATTTATAAATAAGGGACGATCGACTATTTTATGGGATGGCTGGAAACCCTACCTGTATCATTTCATTCCATTTATTTACTAAAGCACAAATAAACACAACAAGAGTTGACCACTGTGCTGTATAAAACAGCCTGTATGCATCTTGAAGTCATAAATCCGTCTTTTAATGCACTATATCGCCAGAATTTTGGTCCGTGGGGAGTTGTTGGCATTGGGGTAATTATTGTGCCCTGCTGGTACTCCATCGGTAACTTCACCTTTATACACGCGTGTCATTTTTTCATGTCATTTAATCTTACTTTTGGCCATATAAATATTAGCAACTGTGTCAAATTGCATATTTTTGCTCAGTTTAGGCTTCTGAAATAAAACTGGTGTTTTTTTTTCTAATCATGTTAGAGCTCCATGTTGTCCTGTATCATATAAGCCATAAAAGCCTGATGTAGCAAAAAAAAAAAACATATGCAAATTTTATTTATTTATTTATTTTTGGATCTTGTCTAAAAGTTGAAAAACATTTCCATTTATTTATATATAAAAATGTATTTATATATAAACATTTGTAAACACACACACAAAAAAAGATATATCAAAATCACACATTCACACACAAAAAAAAAAAATGATAAAAAAAAATATGATAAAACACACTCTACATGGTAACTGATTAAAGATAATTATATTTTTAACAACCATCATCCCTGATCACATTGCAGAGCTTCAGACCCTATACACTGGATCTGCATGTTGATTATCAGACATATAAACATAAAAATAATTGCTATCTATAAATCTATATCGGCTGATCAAACATCCTAAATTTCACAAGGTTCAAGCATGCTGAACTTCATTAGTCTATGTCTTTTTAATGTCATTAACATCAGCTTTCCAAGATTTTTTTTTTTAAAACAGAAAGAATAAATGGCAAAAATAACAATATAGCTATTCTTTCTTTTTAACCTAATTATGAGAGCAAGTAAATTACAGCTTTTCTCTTATAACCCTGAGAAATACTGTTTTAACAGTCTTCAGGAAGAGAGATAGTGGGAGAAGGTGAAAGGAATGATGGAGAATGTGAGAGAAATTGAAAATAAAAAAAGGTTGAGTGAACTTCTGAATCCATTGTTGTTAAATTCGACAAATCTTGGTGTGTTGTTGGCTATGTTAGTGGCGATCCAGTCCTGGTACTGAGAGACTCTTGTGAACACACTGGGATATCTGGGGTCATCACATTTGACTCCAGCAAAACTCACAATGCCGGACTGAATCCACAGGGAGCCATTCCAACTGACCACTGGACCTCCAGAGTCACCCTGTATTGACAAACATTGAGCATTTATATCTCTGACAATATACAGCAAGCAACTGTAACAGACACAAAGGTTAAAGTTATGCAGGTTGTGTATCCACTGAAGCTTTTTTTTTTTTTTTCTGAGGCAGTGTACTTTTCCAATTGTTTGTCTGTCTAGGAGCACTGAGGTTTTTTTCTATTGTCATTGAGAGAAAATTTTCATCCTCAAATGGAAATCCAAAACATTTTGAACGTCCACTGGGGCTTACTGCAGTATAGGTCCCTATCTTTTTAATTTATGTATGCATTTATTCATGTTGTTATTTATTTATTTGTTCATTTTACACATGACTACTGTGATATAAGTGTCTTTATCAGCACAGTATGCACAGATTATTAGTGAATTCCTTAAACACACTGGAAGTGTGCACTCAGGCGGGAGACTTTGCTATTGCAAATACAGTAAATAGAACAATAAATATAACATTTGACATTTTTACTCGCCCTCAGGCCATCCAAGATGTAGGTGACTTTTTTTTTTTTTTTACTTTTTTTACTTTTTTTTTTTTTTTTTTTACTTTTTTTACTTTTTTTATATACGGTTGCACAGCTACCATTACTTTGAAAGTCAAAGGCAACACATAATTAATACATGTGGCTCCTTATGAGACTTAGACTTAGAAACTCCAAAAGGACACCAAAGGAGCCCATATAAGCACATACTAAAGAAAAAAAAAACAGAATGTTATAGTATGTGTACAGTGAAACAGCAAAGAGCTTTTTTACATTTTAGAGAAGTCAAGTTGCGATACAAAAAAAAAAACCCTAAACCAACCGGCTGCTGACTGCATATATCTACTCCGGAGTTTAGCAGCTTAGAATAGAAATTGTGCTTCAGTAATTTTGCGTTAACTGCGTTAAATCATTTTAATGCGTTAGGGATTGTAAAATAAATCACATGCGTTATGGTGTTATCGATGACAGCCCTAATATTTTATATATATATATATATATATGTTGAGGATTGTATATATATATATATATATATATATATATTAGGAATGCACCGATGTATCGGTTGATTTTTCCTCAATTTAGCAACATTGGCATATCGGCTATATAAGGAAAAAGCCCGATATATCAAACCAATGGTTTATTAATTAACTGTGTGAAGGCACTGCACTTTAATGCTAATCAAATAACAAAAGACAAAAGATTGCATGCTATTCTTGACTAAATAACTTCTGTAACTTTCATAAGTTTAGCGGACCTCATCTGAATTATGACCAAAACTTTACTGATGTTTTATTAAGTTTATTGCGTCCTTTTTCACTCCAAGAAAATCACCATAAGAGCTAAACAAAACACAGCACGAGAAGTGCACATTAAACTAGGGTAACCAAATGTGCCATTTTCCCAGGACACGTCCTGGCCAGGATTTCTATATTGCTTAAAATATCCAGGTTTTGGCTTTGGTTTCCTGTTTTCATACTTAAAGGGATACTCCATCCCAAAATGAAGATTTTTTCATTGTTCACTTACCCCCATGTCGTTCCAAACCCATAAAAGCTCTGTTCGTCTTCAGAACACAATTTAAGATATTTTGGATGAAAACCGGGAGGCTTGTGACTGTCCCATAGACTGCCAAGTAAATAACAGTGTCAAGGTCCATAAAAGCTATGAAAATCGTCTGCAGAATACTCCATCTGCCATCAGATGTGCAATCTGGGTTATATGAAGCGAGGCAGTCTGGACAGTCACAGTCCTCCAGGTTTTCATCCAAAATATCTTAAATTGTGTTCCGAAGACGAACAAAGCTTTTACGGGTTTGGAACGACATGGGGGTAAGTGAACAATGACAAAATTTAAATTTTGGGGTGGAGTATCCCCTTAATGAAGGTAATGATCGTTTGACCAATAACATGCAGACATTGTACGTAATCAACCAATCGTGGTGCATGAGAACTTGAAGCAGCACTGAGCATACCGACCGGTGTATGACATCAAAGTACCGTGAGAGCGATTCAAAAGCACAAGAAGCCGTCTGCTCTCTAGAGCTCTCACGGTACTTTGTCATACAACAATTAGTCTGCGCAGAGCAAACAAAGCCAAAACGTGGATATTTTAGGCAATATAGAAATCCTGGCCAGGACGTGTCCTGGGTAAAATGGCACGTTTGGTCACCCTACATTAAACTCTATCTCAGTTGCATTATCATCAACATATACAGATCTCATGCCTATTAGGAGGGTGCTTAATAAACTGACAACTGCGTGCTTTCATACTCATATAGCTCCGTAGACTAGAAACCCCGTCAAAATAAGAGTCCCGCCTTAGTAAAGGAGATCTCATACATATTTAAACTTGTTAAAATGTATACATAAACAAATTAGAAGATTAATCATAGTAAAGTATGTTACAATAAAGAAGGATTAATATGTATTTAATTTATACAGTGAAGTGTTATTTTACATTTGTTTACTTTATTTCTGTACCTGAAAACTGTTAAACCTACCTAAAAAGTACTGTTTATTTAATATGTATCTTTGCTCTGTTGTATTTATGTAGGCCTGCTGAATGTTAAATTGTTCCAATCCATGTTCATTAGAAATTATTTGATGATGCAGCAATAAAACTGCTAGTATAATTTAATGCAGGAGTTTTTGAACTTTGCTGATTTAAAACATGATCAAAATACTATCTATTTTGATGCCAAAAATTAAAAATAAGAGAGGAAGTGACAAATATTGGTATTGGTATCGGAATCGGCCAATAAGTCTTTGTTAAAATCAGTATCGGCCCCAAAAAATCCTATCGGTGCATCCCTAATATGTGTGTACAGTATATATATATATATATATATATATATATATATATATATATATATATATATATTATACACTTATACACTTTATTTTTGCCTGTATTGTTTACTCTATTGATATATAGTCTGCATTGCAACTCTTTCCTCTGCAGATCAGGTGTAGTAAAAGCAGTCGTAGTGCATTAGTTCATGATCAGTGGAGTAAAAGTCTAAGCCACTGGCAGTGTAAAGTTTGCAGATGACCAAAAACTGATGAGTAGTTTTTTGCAAATTGCTTCGAATTAAAAACATGAATAAATTTTGTCTTACTTGACATGAACCTTTGCCCCCGACTTTTATCAATCCAGCACAAATCATGTTGTTTGTGATGAGCCCTCCATAAGCATTATAACAGTCACTGTTGCTCACAATTGGTACCTGCACCTCTTGCAGTATGTCAGGAAACGGAACCTGTGACACAGATCAGAGGACACATTAATGGCTTTTTAAAAACATTGTCGAGATTAACAGTATTTGTTTGTATTCAGTTAAATGGCAGACAAATCTACACTCACCTCCCGAATGTAGCTTACCCCATCCAGTGACCCAGATCTCTGTACCTGCAGCAAATGTACTTCCAGCAGCTGCCAGACAGACTGGCCTAATGTAATCAGTGAAAGTCACTGACGAGGAGAGCTGGATCAGTCCTATGTCATTGTCATTTTTAGGATTGTTAAAGGTATGATGAATGATGATTCGACTCGCTGTCCTGTTTGTCTCATAAGGGTTTAAGCCCGATCGTCTCAGGCGCCCGAAGTACATCATAATATCAGATGTACCAAATCTGTAACGAGAAAGTCTGCTTTAATCCCACTATTATTATCTATTTTTGTATCTTAAGCCTTATCTAAGGTTTCAACTTACCCCTGCAAGCAGTGAGCTGCCGATAAAACCCAGTCTTTATTGATCAGACTCCCACCACAATAACACAGATCCCCATCACAGGTGATATGAATGCTGACTTGCCACGGCCAAGCCCCTGCCGTTGCAGCCTCCCCTCCAAAAATCTTGTTGTTGAGGGGGGCTTGACCACACTCTGATGAGAGGAAAGACAATGTGAGAATTGCTTGTAAAAATGACTCACCGTCATGGAAGAATGTTCTGTGTGCAACAAGATTTGTGTGGTCATTATGACAACTTACCATCTAACTGGCAGAGGGAAGCTGTAGGCAGACAAATACAAAGTTAAGTAGGCAATAACTTTGGACAGAGCTGATAAAGTGATGTATGGAAACATGCTTGCTCATATTTACCAGTCAGTTTTTGACATATTGAAGTTTCAAAGTATAAATGACTAAAGTGTTTTAATATGAAATCTTTTTGTAAATCATGCCATTGCTTTGGAACCATGGCCTCAATTTTATTTCATTTAATAATAATTATTAATACAGTCATATTTCACAGATTGCATCATTTGAAATAATGGCAATATTGTTGTTTAGAGCTGCTGTCTCCATAATTTCCATATTTTTCCATAATTAATTATGCTATACGAATAAAATATAAATATGCCATAAAAATGACTTATTTTTAGACGTACAGCAATTTAGCAATCGACCTATGAAAAGGAATCTAGCTATAAACTGTTTATAGCTAGTTGTAATTTTAAATATATTTATTAGTGGAATATCAAAATAATAAAATGATTATAATATACAGTATACTTACAATAGTAAAATATAATATAAAAAACACAAGAGTTTGTTTGGTATATTTTTTATTTATATTTATTTAGGATTTATATGATGACCAAAATGTTCAAATGTTCATGTTCAAAACAAAATCAAAACTATTAGTTTTATTTCAAACTTTTAGCTTCTTTGAAGTCACCAGCCGTTCATAATTCAGCTCTGTACACTCTGAGCTGCATCCTAGGAGGCTTTTTAAACAGTACTGAAGGAATTCAAACTCATCCATTTAAAATATATACATACATTTTGCACGTGTAAGGAAATTAATAAGAATGCTCAATTTAGATATATCTACAAAACCAATTTCAAGCATTTAACCATATGTCATTCTTTAGATACATTTTTTTTTTTTTTTCATTTAACACGAGAAACAAATTCAGTCAAGTGTGTTGTGTATGTTCACAAGGGTTTTTTAGGAATTCAATTGCTTGTCAGTTATTAAACAATTAAAAGAAACACTATTAAACTTACTTGTAATGTTACAGATATTTAGAGAGATTTTACCTGCTATGTTGAGAAGTATGGTTCCGGCAACAATCAAAGCTGTGTTTAACCTCATGCTTGTCTTCTGGTCTGTGATCTGACTGCTGTTTTCTCAACTGGCAGGTTTCTAATGAGATGTAAAGCAAGTACCACTGCATTTATAAACAGTTGTTTGGCCCCACCTTCCATTACATTTATCTGTGATTTTTTATTTTTTTTCAGAAAAAAAAAAGTATTTTTCACAACACCAAATCATAGACGTCTATTGCGGATGTGGGACTTTATGAAAATTAATTGAAAAAGCTTGCAGAAAGCATGTAGAACACGGAAAAAAGAACATCTCCAATCCATCATTCTTCATAATTTTATGAAGTATCCATACATGTATTATAAAATACCCCCACCAGGTCTAACATTCACAGACATATATTTAATTTAATCCATCTCTGTATGGATGGTGGATTAAACATATAAACACATGAAAATATCGGTGAATGTTTGTGAGATCTGTAAAAGTGCTTTCTGAGACCTAATATGAATCAAATTCAGTAATCAATGTTTTTTTCTCTGTTCAAATTTATTTTAATTCAACACTATTAAATAACTGAAATAAAACAAACAAACTAAAACTTGCACCTGTTGTAAATATCTTAAATTTCAAAAATAAATATAAAAAATGTAAATAACTTGCTTAATGCTTGAAGTAGTGAAATTGTTTTGAGCAAATTAAGCAAATTTTCATAACTGCTGACCGGGAACTATACTCTCTCTCTCTCTCTTTGTGTATAATAGGCTTACACTGAAAACACACACACACACACACACACACACACACACACACACACACACACACACACACACACACACACACACACACACACACACACACACACACACACACACACACACACACACACACACTGGCTAACTCTGTGATTTGTCTTATTTGTACTTATTTGTTCAAGAAGATTTGTCATGTATTTATTCTTAAGTGAAAAAAAACTAATATGCCAGAACCTGGTGAAACTTGCAAACACAAATAAAGATATTATTTTTCATATTATATTTGTGTGATTTGTCACATATATATCTTCAGATACAAACATGATTATTATTGTAGTATTGTCACAGTAATCTGAGGGTGAATTGAACTGAAGTTATTCACCTAATTCTTTCTGTTTGAGAAGGTGCGACCGTTTGTAAATTCTATGGGTCTTGCTTCCAGGCTCATTTGCTTCCAGCTATTTTTAGCTGTACAAAACCTCTCATTTTGCTGCTTGAGATTGCAAATAAGTATCTTACCATATTGTTTTAATGTATTCACTTAATTATGAACACAATGATTTATAGTGCAAACAGTTAAGGTTTGACAAAATGACAAAACTGCGTCATGTCTCTATTTCGTCTGATCATTCACAATTTTTAATCTGTCCTCACAATTAGGACTTGTTTAGGGGAAGCCGTGGCCTAATGGTTAGAGAGTTTGACTCCTAACCCTAAGATTGTGGGTTTGAGTCTTGGGCCGGCAATACCATGACTGAGGTGCCCTTGAGTAAGGCACCGAAACCCCCCCAACTCCCTGGGTGCCACAGCATAAATGGCTCCCACTGCTCTGGTGTGTGTGTTCACAGTGTGTGTGTGTGTTCACTGTTGTGTGTGTGTGCACTTTGGATGGGTTAAATGCAGAGCACGAATTCTGAGTATGGGTCACCATACTTGGCTGTATTTGTGTTTGTTTGAATTTTTTTTGTTTATTTACATGATATCCTCAAAGTAAAATAAAATAAAATAAAATAAAATAAAATAAAATAAAATAAAATAAAACAATCTGTCTTTGGCAAGAGCTGATGCTGTAACATGACCTTTTTCCTACATAAACAGCTGTGGTTAGGTGATCATCATCAATAGAGCTGAGAAATATTTACATTATTGTAACATAATATTTACATAATATTGTAAAATAATGTTGTGCAGTAGGCCTAGGACTCTTCAACTTTTTTTTTAATTAGAGAAGGAAATTCCCAGCTAATTAAATGTCTATAAATGTTCGATTTTGTTTAAATTTAAAATAAAAGTTAGAAGCACCTGTTGCCAAAAACATAAATATCATAAATATCAAAAATGTATATCTAAAATTTAAATATCTTGCTTCATGCTTTAAGTAATGAAATTGTTTAAAATGCACATGTGATCACTTAACTGTGATATTATGATGAAGTAAATGATGATATGAAAAATGATATCTTCCTTTAAATGTCATGAGTTCAATAGCCAATATATTCAGACATAAATACCAAACCCGATGCTATGCATTGACGCTGCATTGTCCTGCTTATGAGATAGTTGGTGGTTTACTTTGACAGAGAAAAGACCTACCTGCATGTACATTCACAATTCTAAACTTGTCAGACCTGTGTGTTTTCATAATTCTGGACTAGGCACCATTGTGAAATGTGAGTGCAGTGGAAGCTATTCATATTTGAAATAGCAGAACAATCAGTCATTTCTCAACAGATTCTTGTGTTAACAGGTTTCTGGGGTCTGGGGCTGTGTAGAGTTGTGGTGTAGGTTTCGAGTGAAGGGCATACGATTTTGGAGTTTCTTCTTTGTGAACCGGTTGAACCAGTTCACCAAATCGGACTGAATCGTTCGAAATGCTTCGCATCACCAGTAAGCACTAATAATAAATTATTCACTTTTTTTTTAAATTGGCTAACACTACCTCTGAGTCTAAATTAACTAATATCCCGGAGTAGCTAATTCATTTGCTCAAACAGTACACTGAAGTGAGAAATGATAATGAACACGAGCAGATCAGCGTGCCGATGCCCACTGCTGGAGCCTGTGTGTTGTGCCCCCCTGACAGATAATACATACCCTAGATGAAAATCGCTACTGGATCGCCTAATCCCAACCCCACCCCTAATCCTAACCCCTCCCCGACAACTACTCCAAGTAGAGTGTACGTGCGTGCAGCGTGTGGGTTAGAGCAGTTCTCGTTCTCGAGTCAAGAACCGGTTGCGTCGGTTTTCGGATTACCAGTACCTACACTGAACCGAGAACCGTTTCTTTCTGTTACGTCCTATATGAGAAATGATGAAAAGAGATACTGCGCATGGCTGATTCAGCGTGAAGCTACCGAACAGTACATTATTGCCTTCTATAGCTGTGTCCAAAAGTGAAGTGCACGGACTCCGAAGTGCGCATTTGAAGTGCGACTGCGTTACAGCGTCGCGATGTAAGCTGACTTCAAATGCACCCTCTGTTTCCCAGGAAAATTTGCCCTGCGTCTCTATGTCCATACTATCCATCCTAAATAGTATGTGAGATTAGAATAAGTGTGTCCAAAAGCATGCTGAAAAAAGTATGCCAAAAGTCCCCGGATGGTCTACTATTTCAGGTCGATTTTTGAAGTGTGGATCTGTGCACACTCTAATGGCTAAAATTGCCCACAATCCATTGCGCTTTGGCAAAAGATTCGATCCAGAACTACAAACACAAATAAAACGTGTTTTAAATAAAACTACAGAAACTACAAACGTGGTAGATGCACGCGATCGGCGGTTAGAGGTTTACAAAAAGGGGTTTGGGTTACTAATAATCAACCTTTAACCTGGTGAAAATATTTATTTATTGTTATCAGTATTATATTTCATCTGCAACAGCAATGTAAGCTTTTGTAAACATGCATTTGGTCGTTAGCTTTTAAATGCATCATTATGGAGAAAATGAGCAGAGTTCTCTGCATGAAAGACCCGCAACTGGCAGATCAACGAGCTACTTATTTTCTCTCCAGTAGGGTAGGAAGTTAAACTAAATTAAATGTGGAGGATGTTAACTGTGACAGGATGATTGACGGGCCAGTTTACAGTGACAGGGTGTGTGTAACAGGTACGACAGAGGGGTCCTTTAAAGAAGCAATTGTATGACGTTATAGTAGCCTATGTCCCAAAGCTCGCCTACTCTTCTACTACTCACTCAAAAGTGTGTACTTTTTCTTCACCAAAAGAGTACATACTTTAAGAGCGTAGTATAAGTAGTCACATTGAGACGCAGGGGAAGTGTACATCTGATGGACATTTTGCACCCTGCCATATCCCAGAATCACTTGCATGCAGATGACGATGGAATTTGTTCATAGAATATGTAGGATTAAAGTTCTGACAGATGACGATGAAATTTATATTCAAAGTGTGTTTTCATTTACTCAAATACCTAGCGAACAAGTAAACAAGAGCCAGTTTCTTTTTTAAGACAAAGCCCACAAACAATAAGACAACCATTATATAAGACTATAGTCTTTCTCTTTGTTGTGTTTTTGTAGTGCTGTCATGCAAGATATGTCTACAAATATTTGAACCAAACTTTAGCACTTCAGTATTTTGTATGCGTGTCCTGCTGTGTCATATTTTCTAATGTTAAGATTGCAAACCTCTCTTTGTATTTTTCATAAGTGTATCCATTTTCTCTTGTTTAGGACTATTCTGGAGAAAAGGAGCCTGCTGGGGAAAGACACAAGGATGTGCTGTTTTCTTTCAAATCAACGCATAAATACACTTATTGAAAACGTATCCTGACACGGCTGACACAGAAGAACGTAAGCTGCCTGCATCCAGCTCATATTGTCCAAAATGGCGCTATGTTGATTTGGAGAGACAGAGGAGACAAATTGTTGAATAAAGTAATTATTTTTGTTTTCTTCGTGTACAAAAAGTATTGTCGTCGCTTCATAACGTTATGGTTTGAACCACTGATGGCAGATGGAGTATTCTGACGAAGCTTATCATACTTTCCTGGACCTTGACACTGTTATTTATTTGGCTGTCTATGGGACAGTCACAAGCCTCCCAGTTTTCATCCAAAATATCTTAAATTGTCTTCTGAAGATGAACAAAGCTTTTACGGGTTTGTAATGACATGGGGGTAAGTGATTAATGACAAAATTTTCATTTTGGGGTGGAGTAGCCTTTTCAAAAATACCAAGTAAGCAAGTTAACAGACCGATTTTTGCTGAAATTCATTGTGCAGTGGTTGTTAACAGGCATGGTTTATTTGCTCTGCCTTAGGATTGCAAATGTCCTGGGACAGGTGAGGGAGTGAGTGGAGTTGCTTAGGGAGGATATCAAACTCCAGAGAGAGACAGAGGAGAGAAGAGCACAGGAGAGCAAGGAGAGAATTGAGGGACTGTTTTCTCTTCTTGAGAGAATGCTTAACAAATACATTATTTATTAGCCATTCTCTATTAACCAAGAGAAAACCGTGGAAAAACTAGGTACATTGCGATTTTTCAATATCTTTTTTTAATGTCACATTGTCAATGAAACAATCTAATTTCTGTAATTTATTTTTGTGATGTAAGTTCAAAATGAAATGAATAAGTTGTATACATTATTAATTTTTGTAGTGTAATTTATTTGTAAATGAGCCTGAGTACTTTCTGTACAGTTTGTATTTTTTGTTTTGCATATTCACATGTGTAAATAAAAGAGAAGTAATTATGTACATTGTTAATTTTTTTTAATGTAGCTTATAATTTTTTCACAAAACATTCTTCTAAATGTTTTTTTTTGTCCTGTAAATATATTATATATATTTCTTATACATTAAACCAAATTGTTCTATACATTACTGAAGGTACTTTTTTACAACTATTTACAACATAGCTTAGGTTTAACATCAGAAAACCAACATCAGTTTTGATCCCAGCCCTGCCTCCAAGTGTTCTGGGGTCTTCAGGAGGTGAATCTCTTGGCGAATGGCCAGCACCTCCTCAGCGACTTGGAGGACAATGCGGTGGACTTATTGTTCTGAAAAAAAGAATTGGTCAGGATGGTTTTGCATTAATATTACTGCTGCACTGATGTGTATGTTGCATTTTACTTCTGAATATGCTCAAGGTTATTAAATTTAAAGGGTTAGTTCACCCAAATATGAAAATACTGTCATTAATCACTCCCCCTCATGTCGTTTCAAACTGCTAAGACCTTCGTTCATCTTTGGAACACAAATTAAGATATTTTTGATGGAAACTGGATCTGTGTGACCCTGCATAGAAAGCAATGCAATCGAAATGTTCCCGAGTCCAGAAACGCAGCAAGGAGATCTGAGAATTAATCCATGTGACATCAGTGGTTCATCCGCAATTATAAGAAGCTACGAGAATACTTTTTGTGTGCAAAAGAAAAAAAAACGACTTTATTCAACAATTTGTCTCCTCTACATCACCGTGGTGCCATTTTGGAGAATATTTCAGCAGCGTCACGCCGATACGTTGTTTCCGTTCAGATCAAATTACAACAACATAGGAAACAGTACCGGCAGTGTGAAATGATGCGGTGTTAGAATGTTATGAGTAGGTCTAATCTAAAGAAAAGATCTAAGAGAAAGCCATTTGCTCAACTATCCCTTAACCGTCCTTATCCTTAAGCCCCCCCCTCCCTCCCTCCCTCTCTGGCTATATGGCCTAGGTCACTGAATGTTGACTCAGAATGTTAGGAACTCAGCATTTTATTACATCTCAAGGATTCATGATTTTAATTCTTTCATGTTTATAATATTTATTTCGTGAAGGTTTGTATTAATTTTCAGAAGATTTACCACTTTTGTGGCAACATTTCAACCGTATCCAACTATTTTTTTCCCCCCAATAATGTAATTTTTCAAACTTGTACTTGGTTACCAAAGAGACAATAATATAAGTAAATCGCACTTTTGAGATAAAGCATGAGACATGTGATGTGTGAAGAAAACATCAAATCATACCTCACAGTTTGCTATTAATCAGTCTGGCTTCTGGTATCTTGCTTAATGAAGGCAGTTCAAAAGCCATTTTGTGATTCAGTGCCATGGAAACACACCTGCACATGTGTGTAATTTTCAACAGTGCGTTATATTGTGTCCTTGCGATACTCTTATGCTTTATACTCTATATTTATGAGCAGAGCGGATGATGATGTCATGGACATACTCAAGTAAAAAACAAAGCTCAGGGTTGTGTCCTTGCGATACTGGGGTTCTCCCTATCAAGGCTGGAGCTAAAGACTGCAGGAGTTGAGAACCCCCGTTCTAGTAGTTACCAGCAGCAGCAGTGTCACCTTTTGCCCCTGTGCATCGAGGACTCATTAGAGAGGGGGTGGTCCCTCTCAGTTGAGATCTGGTCTAGTGCCCTAGGTATGTGCCTGGTAGGCCTGTTCATTAATCCAGCTCTGAATGCACAGATGCATCACATCATCATAAATAGTATGACCACGTCTGTACTCAACACACACACACACACACACACACACACACACACACACACACACACACACACACACACACACACACATACACACACACACACACACACACACACACACACACACACACACACACACACGTTGGGTTTCCATGTTTATGGGGACATTTTATATATGTAATACTAATGATTTGTATACTGTATAAACCTACCCCTGACACAAAACTTTCTCCTGTTTTAGATAAAAACTTAATTCTGTATGATTTGTAATCTGTTTTCCACAAAAAAAAATATGTCCCCACAAGGTCAAAAATGACTGGTATTACTATACTTGTAGGGACATTTGGCAGCAGCCCCAAAATAAAATGTAATCAATAAAAAAAAAAACAAAAAAAATATTATTTATTATATTATGAGATAAGTAATATAAATAGATAAAGTACAAATAAGTATACATCATAGAAAGTATACATAGTAGTATTTGTTGAATCCAGAAGGGATTTACTTGTACTGTACAGTAATGAGAAGGAGAGTTTTTGCAGCACCGTAATGAAAATAGCATATGTATATAATATACTTAATTATCAAAGGAAAAATGTAAATTGCATCCCACTATAAAAGTTAGGCTTCATTGCTTAATGTAAAACTTAATCCCCCTCCCCCCCCCAACCCTGATTGTGAGCCTAAAACAGATATTTCCTGAAAAGTTATCCCGCAGTTCTGATTGGTTGATAGGAATGTTGTTCCAGGATCAACAAGGATGTTGATTCAGGAACATGTTGTACTAGGTGAAATCAAGCTCACCGTGAATAAATATAGATTTAAATTCAAAGAGACAGGAAAGTCTGTGCATGACCTGATCGCTCTTAAAAAAAAAAAAAGAAATAATGGATAGACGCAAAAAGATATGTTGGAATGTATTGGGATGCTGGGGAATGGGATAACTGGGTCTAGGTTATGGTTTTAAATACTTTCACACACATATTACGCAATGTGATTACAGTTTAGATGTTGCTGTGGAAAAACTTGCCGGTGCACAGGAATACCTTCTCTTACCACAAGAGGGTGTGCGTGTGCGCGTGTTTCTCCCAAATGCACAAGGGGTTTTGCATTTTTTTTCAGTTGTATTTATTAGTCTTGTGTGTGTTAGGAGGTGTTTTTTTTAGTGTTGTATTTTTTGTTTTTTTGTTGAAAGTGTTGTGTGTTGTCATTAGTATAGTGCCCTGTGTATACAGGCACACACTCTTAATGTTGAAGTGCTTAGCAGTTGGTGTGGATTACAGGCTGTGTGTGTCTCTAAAGCCTGTTGTAGTGATGACTGATGCATCAGATCTGCTGTCTTATGCAATATAATTCTCCACACCACACCAATTAAACACATGCAGTTTTCCATTTGGAGTTATAAGCACGTGGAACATTTATTTAAAGGAACAGAAGACACTGTTTATATTGTCTCACAAGCATTCAAAGGGACAGAAATCTGTTTTACATAGATAAACTTGCTCTGGATTTTTAAAATGCACTATGCAGAAAACATCACAACAACACTCGTTCTCTAAATAAATGTGTATCTGTGTGTGTTGCCATGCAATGACTCATAACACATATCTGTTATGCAGGTTATCTGAGAGCTCAAGCACATTAATGATGCTGGCACATAATGGTGAAGATTCTTCATAAGCTTCCAGGAGACAGACGGGGGGTCAAAATAAAATCAGCTGACAACCCACCCCACCAAAACTGCACGTGGATACACATGCTCTTCAAGATGGTGCTTAAACAAGATGAACAGTCATGTTCCAATCACTCCTATAATCATAGTATAAAGACTTATATAACCAAACTACAACTATTTTTAATAATTTCAGTTTAAAATGTGTTCATCGATGGACTATGAGGCCCCAGCTTCTTCTTTTTTTCTGGCATGCATCAAAAAAGTCTTCACACTTCAGTTAGAATTTGCACATGTAATTAGAATTTTGATTTCTTAAAATCACTTTTTATCTCAAAAATACATCTGAAATACTAACAATTTCTACAACATACAATCTAATTATTAGTTATGCAGCATGTAATGTCCAATAATCAGAAATAAACTCCAAATCTGAGTTTCCAAAGCTGATATGTGAGGAAGAGTGTGGCGACATTTGCAGCAGCTGAAAAAACCAACAGCAGAAAGATGAGGACAAGCAGGATTAAAGGATCAGTGGAGGGGTGCAGAAGCCCCCCATCACCACCAGCACCAGCACCTCTCCTCCCTCTCGTCCTGTTAGTCTCTCGTCCTTTGGCTCTGTTTATTTAGTTATAAATATCTAACAGCCGTCAGTGTGACACCAGCACATACTGAGAAAAATTACCATGATTACGACTAGAATAAAAGGATATCTTTTAATTAGTGCAAGATAAGTAAGATAAATAAAGTGAGAGACAGAAAGAAATAGAGATATTAATGCATTCGAACAAGACAGTGTGTCCTCCTGATGATAACATTTTTGGCACAAAGTCACAGAACGCCGAAGCAGACAGCATGTACCAGAGTCACAGCACAGCTTCACCCTTCTGTCCTTTTTGAAGCACTCTGTTCTACTGACGAACGCTTCTGATGTGATTTGTTATAGACTAGACTTGTTTGTCATCCATCAAAAAACGCCGAAGCAGATATATTATTTATTTCAGAATTCAATTACTCTGTTCTTTCTCAAGCAAAAAAAAAAAAAAAAAAATGAACCTTTTAATTAACACACTGTAAAAATGGCCAGGGATTGTTGCAATGAAATATAGTAAAATGGGCGCAGACTAGGTCATTTTCCCTTATAATATACTACTGTAAAACAACAACAGCAACAAAAAACAACCAGACAGATAATACTGGAACACCCATAAACTGAGCTTTTAAGTGTTTTAAGGGTTGCTATAAAGAACAAACTAATGACACAGTGGCACAGACTGCCTCTTCACATTCCATTCCTCTCCTCTTTTCATTTCCCATCCCAGAACTGATTATCATATTACAGAACCTATGCACAGTCCTTGTTTGTATGCTTTTAATGATCAATGTAATATAAATGGGCAAAAATATTCTTTTAATCAGGGGCATTTAAAAGGTTTGTCCAGTGAAAAGCTCTCTAGAAACCTGATTTATACTTTGAGGGTCATGTCGGATTTGGCAAGAAATTCTTTTTTATTTGATTCATCCTATCGTGTTTACATTATGTCCGTAAAAAAGAGATCACTATGACAACAACATATTATGTTTTACTACGATTACTATTATGTATGTGTGCACCTTTAAAGAAGAAAGTAGTGCCGTGTTAATAAATTGATGGCAGCTATGGAAGGAATGATCTCCTTTTCTGATTAATATTGCCATTCTATTCTATTTCAGGAAAAATAGCTCCTGTTTCTCACAGTCTTTCTTTCTTTCTTTCTTTCTTTCTTATTAATAGTAATATAAAAGCAAAAACAAAACAAAATTGATTTTATACTAATACAACTTTATTGAAGTGATAAAGTTAAATAGCAAATATCAACTATCAATGAATTCAACGACAAATACCAACTGTCAATAAATAGTGCAATTCTTATTTGTTAATCATGTTTTAACAAAAATAAAAGTTTTCTCTTTTACATCTTTTTTTTTTTTTTTTTTTTTGCATAAACTAACCTTGACAGCATGTTAAAAACATCCACATGAGCTCAAAATAGAACCTGTGCACATTCAGTTAATGGCAACCGAACAAAAAGTGCTGTGTTTTTAACATAATCAATACAAAACAAGCAATTACTATTTACAACTCAAATTCACAAAGCATTATTCTTGTCATCAAGATCATTATCAGGCTCATCAGCTTTCTTATTGCCATCATGAACATCATTTCATCATTTGAAGTTTCACTCACTGCACATGCTGTTTGACTATCCCTAAAAAACCTGGTTTCTACTTGCTTACCCCCTCTGTCTCATCCTGCCTTTTGTATCATTATTTAATAACGTCCATACAGTCTTTAAATCATATTTGTCTTTCTGCTTTTCAGCCCCTCTGGGCCTCCTGAGATATGGATCGGCCCAGGGCTCTGGGTGCTTTAGCAAAACTCCATTCGCATGGGTTTGACGGGTGGCAGGTCCCTGGTGATCTGTTCCACTGGTCTCTTATCTGGACAGGCTCCGTCGGGAACCCTGGCGGGAGGCAGATCTTGCAGGGTGTGTGGGGCTCCACGGCCCAAGCGGACACACCAGTTCAGCAGGGCTTGAAGATGGGCAGGGGCAGGCTGTTCCTGTAGGGTAAGAGCTGGTGCTTCCTTACACCTGTGTCCATGGTGCCCCACTCTGACAACACCCCTGATGGGCAAGCCTGATTCAGAGGACGCGCCTGCCAGTAACGGGACAGGGACTCCCGGCGAGAGTCGTCTGACATCAGCATCGATTGGCTGGACAGGGAGAAAATTAGATAATTATGAATGAAAGTTTTGACATTTAATTGTGTGCTTAAACATATTTTATGCAAGCTACACTGCTAAACCTCAATATTATTTTAATAAACATTAATTATAATAAAGTATTATTATTTATTTTAAATCTAGATGCTTAAATCCACATAAACTGAACTACATAAGATAGATTTGTTTATAGAGAATATTTTTTGATTGAAGCTTATGTATTTTCTTACGTCACTGGCAAATTGTTGTTTTAATTTTTTGGGATACATTTATAACAACATTTTGTGACTTGTTTCTAAACAAGGGAAAAATATATTTGCCAGTGTAATTCAGCAGTTATCTGAAAATAAGTGTGTCTCCTTTTTTTTTTTTTTTTAGCAATTTTGCTGCTGAGGGAAATTGACTATTTAAAATCCTGACAAAAAATATTAATTAAGTGGTGTGTTTTGATATTATTTTTTATTAAAAATAAATCATAATCTGCTTTAAAAGATTTAGAATGCTTTAATAGAGATCCTTGACATTCGATAAATTCTAAAAAAGAAATATCTTCCATCTAGTTGTATAGACATGAATGTCTATGCACTCACCGATCCTCAGGTTGAGTCTTCATATTGATGCTGCGCCCAGTTAGCGATGTAGCTCTCTTTCTTATTTGGATTTTCCTCCCTCACATTGCAGCTGAGCTCGGCTCCAACCACGCATCCACCTTTCTTCTCCAGGACTGTGGACATCTGCATCTTCAACTTCTGTTTGTGAGCGGCTTAAAAACCTAAATGTCAGTCAGTGATCTTAACTGATTTACAATACTGTTTTAAAGACTCTTCTTGAGTTTGAGGGAGGATTCGTCTGTCTGTCTCTTGCTCTGTGTGCCGGAGCGTGTGTCAGACTTTTATAGAGCTCTGCTGCTATTTCTGTCTGATGGAATCACTCTGTACTTTGTCTACAATGATACCGGACACTACAACACACCACATAGAAAACATTCACACACACACACACACACACACACACACACACACACACACACACACACACACACACACACACACACACACACTGTAGCACAGCACTGGAACATGCGTATAAGACCTAAGAAATCCCCAGCAACTCACATTTCCATGACACATTATAAACATATCTATCTATCTATCTATCTATCTATCTATCTATCTATCTATCTATCTATCTATCTATCTATCTATCTATCTATCTATCTATCTATCTATCTATCTATCTATCTATCTATCTATCTATCTATCTATCCATCTGTTTCTTAAGTTATTATCTGAATGGATTATGTTGCTGATGCTCAAATGCTTGATCACACTATCAGCATGACATTTGTTCCTCCATGAGCTTATTCACGGACATCAAAAGGCTTTCAATGGAAAGTAAACAGTGTTCGGATCTGGAACCAGAGAGATTATAAACATGTGGCAGCAACTGTTCTGTACTAATCTTCTTTTGCAAATATAAACCCTTAAATAAACATTGTTTAATAAAAGAAAAAAAAAACTCTACGATATGCTGCTGTATTTATTTATTTGTTTATGTATGCAGATTAAATATATGTTGTTGCAAAGTTGTAAAACTATGATCAATAACTAAAAATGTTTCGATACGTAACTTTTTTTTCTCTCTCTTCTCAAACAACCACTATAAAACATAGTTAATATGGAAAAGCATAGTCATAGCATGTGTTCAGACCAAGTGAGCGCCGGCGCTGTATTCACTCATCAGATGAATATAGTGCTGTGTGGACAGAGGTTGTGGACAGTCATATTCTCGTGTTACACATACATTCTGTCCCCTGTCTGTCATTGACTGCTCTCTCAGTGACGCACCGGGCGATTACAGGAACTGATCTCACCCTTGTGCCGTCCTCCTCCTGCAATGTGGCCACTCAGCACTCTATGGTATGGAAATTGGTATGGAGTTACACAAGCATGAGAACCAGGAAATGTCACATCACTCCAGTAATGAAGCTGGTTCTGTAGATTATGACATGCACACTAAATTTGTTTTCCTGTCATTGCATGTTCATACACTATCCACAAAAAGTATCTAGCAATACTTCAATATAAATGAATGTCATTGCATAACATTACAAATGAGTGCAGTAACATTTATTTTAAAGCATAAAATCCTTTTTATGTATGGTTCAATAAATAAATACGAAATTAGGATTTTTATATGGTAGTATACAGTAGTAATTAGACATTTTTATAAGGTTGTATAGGTCTACAGGGTCCCTATAAATTTTTATTTGTATTTGTTTTTTTCATGAACATCCTAAAAATCATATAATTTATGTATTAATAATAATAAAAAATCTTATAGACAAACACATAAAAAGAAAAAGAAATTCAAATGATTTTTCACAAACCCAGTTATGAACAGAAACAAGAATACTCAACTATATCCATAAGTCAATTTCTTTTATTTTCAGCTATATCAGACATCATACCAGACAAGCAACATACAAGACAGGACAAAATACACTGAGCCATTTTAACCTAGTGATTCAGTTAATGGACAGTCACCACATCAAAAGAATTTACAATATATATATATTTTTATCCCAGCTCCATAATTGCACATATACAGTAGGCCTATATAAGAACACATCTGATACATCACCTATATAGTATATTGATTGTATTGTAGCTTTCCATGTTTAGGAGATTCAACAAGAAATAAAATAAGAGAAAAGTTTCCTGATTCAGAAAACAATGTCACTTTCTAAACAGAGAAAAGATAAATGTTATGCTACTACACATATAAATGCAAAATACACTATTGATATTATTATTTATGACAGTTATTTTGGTAATAAATTTATAAAGATATTTTGTGTACTTGATTATATATTACATCTTTGTCATTAAATAAAAATATGCTGGTTTTATATATTCAGGTACATAATTATGAACAATTCTTTATTTTTATTTTAAACTTAATTTAAAATAAAAAATAATTGATCTGTAATGCACAACGCTGCTGCTCTAGTGCAAGAGATGTTACAGTAACTATGATCAAAAAATAGATAAAAAAATGTAAATGATAAAAAAGATCACAAGAGAACAATACTAGGGGTGCTACTAAGGAACTCATTGGCATACATAACTATGAATAATATTTCCACAAGTGACAGACCATTATAATGACATGACCATTTGCCCTAAATATTTGACACATTAGCATTGAAATTAAGTCTATTAGTCTGTTCTTCCTAACAGAATTGTGAGGTATTGGCTGGGTTTGTCTTCTGTAGTCATTAGCACTAATTTGTCATATTTAGACAATGTGCTAATTTTTCATGCTCAGTCAGGGGCTCTGCCTCGTATTTGTTCACATTTAAGAGTGAAGCATAAAGCATTAGTATGCAGCTGAGTGTTAGCCTGGCCATTTTCTCTCTCAAAAAACGTGTTTTAAAGTCTAGTGAATTTTAGTGTTGCACCACATTGTTTACATTCGTGATTAAAAGATCTATTAATAACAACGTCAAAGGTCATTATGTCTAGTCTAGATAAAAATGTAAACATTTATCATGATGAAAATGACATGCACAGCGGTCCTAAATCATATGTGGACTCTTAAGTCACACTTTAAAATGCATGAACTGACTCCGAGGTGATTGTAGTTAAATGACATGCACAGCGGTCCTAAATCGTGTGTGGAATATTAATTTGGAGTTTTATGTGAGTCATGGTGGCCACGGAGCAGCATCTATAGTTGACCCATGCTTGTAGTTTACTTTTTATGTACTTCTCAGAAATGGGCTTTATGTACTTTCAGAAAATATACTTAAAATGACATTTAAGTATACTTGACTTATACTTACAAAAAGTCTAAATATACTTGAACTTTACTTAAGTATACTTAATAAAATAAACTTGAAGTATACTACTTTTTGGTAAGGGTTATCATATTAAAGGTGTGGTCAAATTCACAGGAGAATTTTTGTGGGCTAAATTCAGTCATTTCAGAAGAAACCCGCGAAAAAGAAAAGTTTGTAACGAGAATTTGTCCGTTCACTAAAAGAAAATGTACTGGTTTGAACGTAGTTTCTGTGTGGTGGGCCGTGCTTTCGTATATTGCTAAACTATCGCCAATAGACAATGGAGCTTTTTGCCCGTGAAATATAGTTTATATGGCGATGCCTTACAATAGATCCATAGTTTTGAATTTATAAACCATCAAATTAGTTTGTGTTATTTATTGATTTTTACTTTTGATTGTTGAATATTGGATGTGATGGCTTGATTTTTGCTGAAATGGTTTGATTTTTGAGGGATTGTTTTGCTTTATTGGAGCTTGTGTTTGTAGGATACTTTGTGGTTTTAACACTGTGCATATGAAATGTCGCCTTTTTTCTGTAAAGAAACATAGGGCCTACCTTAAAGAATGCAAATCATAGCCGCACAATTTAAAAAAACAGCAGACTCAGAGGTGATTGTAGTTCAGCGACTCAGAGGTTTTTCACGCTCTGTATTACATATAGGCTATACCATTCAGTTTCTCTCTTGGTACAATGCAGAGAGCCCGAACATGACAGGCTACTATTAAAAATTATCTTTTAAGAACCTCAGGCATCGACAAAATGGCAGCAGAGAGCTATGCAGAGAGCCCGAACATGATAGGCTACTATTAAAAATGACATAGCCTATATTCCATTGAAGCGCCTACACTTTACCAACAAAAAGACGCTGTGGTCTTTAGAAATATTTAGTTTGGTCAGGTTTTCTCACTTCTGCGGTATGGCCAGTATTAAGCTAGTTAGTTCCTATGAATGTTTTAGAGACAAAGTTCCATTAGTTTAATTTAGATTTATTTTCACAAATCTGGATGAAGTGTACTAAACCAGGATGGACACACATCTGTAGATTAATCAGTCTGATCAAACCCATAAGCCCAAAACCAAAGGCAACCCCCCCTCACTTTCTAGAGATCCTGTGCCACAGTCTCTTAACTGCAAAATATCTTATTTTAATATAGACTTAATGAAACGCTCGTTAATCATGTATTGTCGCTAAAAGTTAATTCCAAAAGGGGTTCTTTTAGCACCAAACAAACCCCTGAATTCCTGTCAGCCTGCTTTGGTCCCCATATTCTACCCCAAAATAAGTTCCTTTTCACCCCAAATATTTAGTTTTCCCCATGTAACCCAGTCAGCCTAGCTTGTTAAGGCTGTTGTGTACATCCTTATACTTGACCTTAGTAGTCTTGGTTCTGGTATCCACCAGAGCCGTCATAATTCGCCTCCATGTCAGGGCTGTATCCAGTGTACTCTGTGCCTGCAGCAGGCACTCCTGCGGGATCCTGGCTGGGATCAATATAGTCCTGAGAGAAGAGAGACGAGCTCGCACCTAACTTGTACCTCTGGAATGCGAAAAAAGCTTGACCAGCCTTTAGGAAAATGAAGAAGCCAGGAGGAGAGGTTTAGAGGGTGGGATCAGGGGGAATTCAATACAAATGATAGGATTATGGCAACAGGAGAGGAGGAATTTTCAGTTTTGATGGTGAATAGTCAATGAAATGGTATTAGTTAGGGAAATTAATGAAGAATTAAATGAAAGGAATTAACAAGAATGACAGGATAGACCAGAGAGAGAGAGAGAGAGAGAGAGAGAGAGAGAGAGAGAGAGAAAAAGAGAATATCATTAGTCTGATTAATATAAAAGATTTAGATGGTTAGTCAGCTTTAAGCTTAATAGAGTCGTGAATACATTTAGCTATAACCTTTTAAACCAAACCCTTTTAACATACACTTAGAAAACCTAAATCCAAAACAAAACATAAAACCAGAACTTGAGACAAACTTAAGACAATTTAATCAAACTAATCTGCCAGTATACATTATAAGATCAATCACAGGATAAATATACATTAAAGATTTTAAGCAACAACAGCAGCTCAACTGTAAACAAACTGTATTAAAATAAGATCATGAAATGCCATGACAACAACAGAGGTGAATGACAATGTAATGTCGTCAAAGTATCAGGCCACAAATCCTGTAGAGTAGACAATCTTACATTATTTTACAAAACAATTCTGTAAAGAGCTCAGCTGAACATTTTAATGTGCAACTGGTGCCCCCTAGTCAATTAAAACTGTAACTGCAATTAAAAAAAACAACAAAAAACCAATCAACAAGACAGCATTGATTTTCTAGCACACAAACTACAGTTCAAAAGTTTGGGGTTGGTGAGATTTGTTAATGTTTTTGAAGGAAGTTTTTTTTGATGATTAAGGCTGCATTTTTTTTATTGCTCACAAAGGCTGCATTTATTTGATCAAAAATATTGTAAAATATTATTACAATTAAAGATAACTTTTTTTCTTAAATATATTTTATTCCTGTAATGGTAAAGCTGAATTTTCAGCATCATTACTGCAGTCTTCAGTGTCACATCATCCTTCAGAAATAATTCTAATATGTTGATTTGGTGCACAAGAAACATTTCTTTTTATGATCAATGTTGAAAACAGTTGTGCTGCTTAATATTTTTGTGGAAACTGTGATACATTTTATTCAGGATTCTTTGAAGAATGGTCAAATCAACAGCATTTGTTTGTAATAGAAATATTTTTTAATATTATAAATGAATTCCATGTTTGGTTAATTCAATGCATCCTTGCAGAACAAAAGTATTAATTTCTTTAAAAAAATCTGACTGTCCCCAAACCTCTGAAAAGTTCTGTACCTTTAACCCCAGTCTTTACTTGTATGATAAACGCTGGAATAGACCTAAAGGAGAAAATTAGATCATCTCACTGTAGATCCTATCCTTTCATAATTCCAGGCAGATATGTACAGGATCATATGTTATTTAAAACTCTTCCCAGTTCGTACAAGGAAATTCAGGGCTTGATATGGCACTGTAACAAAAAACAACCACATATCATATCAAAAAACATCACGTCTTCATTGGTCTCCATGACTGTTGGATTTTTTGAGGGGTGCTTCTGTAGTTGATGTCTATGGCATAGTAAACAAATATGTGCGCGGTAAATGCTAGACAAATGGAGGTGGTGTATGAGGGGTGAACAGTTTGTTGTATTCCTCTTCAAATGAGACTTTCTTTAGGCGCTCAAGGGCCAGGAATGTAAGAACACCCTAAAGGAAAAACAGATCAGCCAGAGCCAACGGTCAACAGAAAGAATGACAGGAATAACATTTCAAAAACACCGGGTTAATCTTATTGATGCAGCTGGGTGTTTTCTGTAAGAGAAGTGCTTTGAGGAATTAGAGATTAGAGAGAAATCTGCAAACAGCGAAGAAAGGATTACTGGGGTAAATAAGTGAATTCTCTGGAAAAGAAGCTAGAGAGCAAAGTACAGAAAGAAGATTAGTGAATGAAGCCATGTGGATCAGAAGCACAGGTCATGTACAGTGGTTGATGTTCACAGGCCATTCACTGAGAAGAAAGCATGACATGCATGCAATCTAATAAAATTCAATTATTAGATGAAAACACTTCAAAGGAAATTTGAAATATTACTTGGCAGCTAACTAAAAAAGTACTTAAATGACTAAAACTAAAACTGAAATAAAAAAATGTATTAACGTGATATAGAAGTACAATATGTTTTAAAAAAACAAAAATGACTAAAACACACAAAATTATTGGAAGTCAAACTAGAATGAAATGAAAACTGAAAATATAAAGAAGCTAATTCAACATATTAAGAAAAACAATAAAACTACCGAAGTCATACAAATATTACTGGTTCATCACCAGTGTAATCTGATCTAATAAAAGGCCTTGGGAAGAGCAAGCAGCCCAGCTATCATCTATATAATAAAATGAAAATTCTGACGGAGAAGAAAACATAGATATTAAATCTTGCACATTAAATATGATTCAGATCAATTCGATTTTGTAGGAAACATTCAATTTAAATGAAAATTTAAAGAAGATATAATTAAGTCAGTACAGACCCAAGTAAATATGGAGAAGAAGGCGAAGGTGATGGCTGCTCTGGCTGCGTCTCCACCCTCTTTGAGGGGGTTGTCTTCTGGTTTAGCCACCTGCCACTGATTGGCCAGGAAACAGAATCCCACAAACCACATGAAAGACCAGAAGGCTGAGGGGAAGAAAAATGGGAAGGTGCAGGTTTCATATCAATGAAGCATTACAATAAATGCTTTTGATTGAAAACAAATAAACTGAAAATAGAGTGATAGCATATTTTAATAGTGATCTGATCAAAGCAGTCAATTCATATGTACAGACAGAGATGGTGCTGATGCACCACAACAAATTCAGCACAGCACTGCAATAAGTCTAGCTGAAGTTACCTTTTACCAATAGAGGGCAGTGTAGCTTAAGTTAATGCTGCAGCAGCGGACGTTCAGATCTAGACTCTAGGGGTGCTTTTGAACCAAGAACACCTTAAAATCAATTGTCTATGGGAAACATTACCTTCCTAGAGAAGCTTTTAATATGGTGAAAAGAGTATAAAAAGAGTGTGGCCAGAGGCTTGCAGTAAATGCATCGTTATTAGTGATAGAAAAATGCTGACATGTAATATCAGCAGTTTACCTGAAACACCAATATCAGCTAACACAGCCTTCTTGCGGTCTTTAACGCTGCTTATCTGAGGAAAGTAGACGTCCAGTGCCATAAAAGCGGCACAGCAGAGGAAGGCCAGGGATCCCATACCCACGGCATAGTTACAGGCATGCTGGTTGCGGTTAAAGATGCAAAACTCCTCCACCTCGTTCGGACGGTTCACATAGCCCTCGTTAGCAATGCATCCGAAGATCACAATGGAAAAGATCTGAGGAGGGGAATGAAAAGAAGAAGAACACGAAGGAAGAAGGTGAAATGAAGGTGATATGCACTTGTCACACTTAATTTCATTTACACAATACTTCATTATAAGAGCCAACTTTATCCATAGTATACAATAGCAAGTTTTAAGTGTAAGCTAGATTAGTACGAGGTGGAGAAGAGGTGAAATGCAAGGTACCAGGTTAATACAAGTGCTTTTGAGGAAGAACTAATCACTGGATTTGGAAAAGGTTCAGTTTAGTAGCATCGATTTGGAAAGGGTTCAGTTTTGTGTTGTAATATTTTTGTATGAGTGATTTTGTTTTTTTTGAGGTGTTTAAATTTAGGTTTGCAATGAACTTGATTTTTTCTGTCAAAAGCCCTACAGACCCAACTAAAGCTGATAAAATATTATTTATGCCCACTGTAGTACTGATTTAAGCTCTCCTAGTAAAGAAACAAGCACAAATTAAATTGTTTCTTTGCACCCAACCGCAAGTTCTTGCTAAAAATATTGTGTGCAGATATAATCTATCACCACAGAAGGCATTAAATGTCTGTTTTTAAAAAAAAAAATTCTTGTTGTTACTGGGTTTGTTTTCTACAGGGAAGCTATATGGTAGATTTGACACTTCCATAATAATAAGGGCCTTTTTGGATTCAGATGAGCCCATGTTCTCTTTTTGGCTCCAGAGAAACAGACAGTCTTCAAGAGGATGGAGGCAATTTTTGGCAAAGGCCAGGGTTTTAACAGCTGGCTTGTGCATCTGTACAATATGTCTCAATGTGTGAGAGTGAGAAAGAGACACTTCATTACTCCACTCTTACAATTAAGTTAAAATGCTCTTGGCTACCAGCAAACTGTCCCATAGTTATTCCCTAATTGCAGCTACAAGCCCTTGATTTAATCCAAGGAATCAGCTTTATTTTAAAACTAATGTTAAGGGGTTTGGCAACATCAAATCCAATAAACACGGAATTGCTAAGATACAGGTTCAATGGCTCATTCAAACCTTTATCTTAATCTATCAAGCACATATAAACAAGATATCATCACGGCTGACTTAAGAATAATTTAAGGTAAAATCAAGTCCTATAGTATAATATAGGACTTTAATCTCTGTTTATCACATTGTAACATTTAAATCCATTCCATGGGATTACCTTCCAAATCCTCAGCACTTAACAGTATTTCCTGTATTGCAGTTTAGAAGTGGAATTTAGAACTAAAAAACTGAATTTTGAATGTAGGCTTGTATTGACTGTCATGCAATTAAAGAATTCTGTACCTCAAACTAATGGCAAGAAATGTCTTTCTGTTGAGTTGTTTTTGCAGGATGAACTCAAAAAGAACATTATGCAAACGATACAGTCTGATTCACAAACTAATGACACTACGACCTGGTGTCTTTTTTAGGGCTGGACCAGAATATTCGATTATTCGAATATTCGTTCGGTGGGTTGACATTCGATTTTCCTGATTCGAATATTCTTTTTTTTTTTTCGAACACCTGGCATCCCCTGCGAAATGGTTCCCATTTGCCCTTGAATATGAATAGCCCATTAGTTAACGTCATGATTCAGTTCATCTGGAAGAGAAGACAAAAATGCAGAAGACCTCAGCTGTGTGGGAGCACTTTAAATTGAGTGAGGACAAGGACAGCACATCAAGTTTGAAAGTAGTTCTGTAAGTAGTATAGGCGCCTATAGTATATTGTTGGTGTAAAAAAAAAAACTAACTGCTTTTATCCGGCATGTTAATCAGTAATTTTACACATGATGAAAACGTGCACTTATTTTGCTTGGAAAATACTTGCGAATACATAAAAAAAAACCTTTCAGTAGCCCAGCCTAATAATAATTTGTCTATATTAAAAGTATTGCTCTTAACAGACCTGTGTGTTTTGTATCACTAGTGCAGTGTCTGTTCTCGGAGCATATAGGCTAAGCCCTGTCCACGTTAGGCGCGCTGCTTCTGGCTCGAGCTGTTCTGTAGTTTATTAAAAGTTTATTCATTCTGAACGTGTCGCATGTCCATATTGCGCCAAAATGTTACACTGCACTCCCTTGGGACCGCAGCAACACACCCGCCACGCGTGAAGTCGATTGGATGAACGGTTCTCAACATAATACAAATGCAAATAGACAGAGAGACACACTCTTGACACACTTTATTACACTGTGTCTACACCGGACGCGACAGTTATAGTGTTGTGCTGTGCCGCAACAGCTAAAGTCTGTCTACACAATAGACTGTATGAAAGTTCTACACTGAATGCGTCAAAGCGACCGTTGAAAATCATTTGAAATTTATGTCAGTCATAAATAGAATGCAGCAGCAGTTTACTGTCGGGAATTTGTCAGCCGCATGCGGCAGGAGTTTAGTGTAGGGAGTTTGTATTGTGTTTTGCTTGGTTTGTAGAGTGGTTTTTTTGTACGGAGAAGAATATGTTCAGCCCCTCCCTCCGAAGCTTCGAATATTCGGTGTTGATTACTACCGAAGCTTCGAAGCTCAAAAAATGGTATTTGGACCAGCCCTAGTCTTTTTATAGTTCATCAAAATCATAAAGTACACCCAATGTAGTCCAATTCATGAACAACTGACTCTTTTGAACGCTTGCTTCTTTACAGTGAATCAAAAACATATACAGCAGCACCAGTGTAGACTGATTCATGAACAAACGATTCTCATGAGCCCAGTTCATTTTTAGTGAATCAAACACATACGCCAATGTAGTCTGATTCACTAAAAAAAACAACAATTAATCAACATCTGACTTCTACAACATATCTTCATTTCTTTTTTCTTTTGCAGTTTTTTTATTTTGCCAACCCAATCATTTAAATGAACGCAAATAAGACTGTAAATGCAAACACGATTGTAAGGTTAGAGATGATAAAGCAGTGCTTGCCCATAAAATAAAGTGTTGCTAAAGGCAAGCATTATTTTTGTAATATATATTTCTCTCTTGAGTCTGTGATTTCAAGTATGTGGTCAAGTGTGTTTGCCTGCCTTAAATTAGCTGTCTGGATCACAAGGCCCCATGGCCAATGAGTGCATGAAAGCAAGCATTGTAACAGGCAGCACGCGGGATCTGGATCTTGTGATCATCAGGAGCAGAGCTTTGCATGCTCTGTTTCAACCTGATTGTAGTGTTTTAGGCACATGTGTCTGTGAAACGAGAGATACGTATGTTTAACGCTTTTTTTTTTTAACAGTGGAAATTTGCAAAACTCTAATTTCTTTTTAAAAAAATGTACAAAACAGTTCCTTGTCCCAGTTGTCTCCTTGTTTATATTTGACCATGAGCTTTTCTCTAGTCTCTTTAAATTAAATCATAAACTGACAACCCCATTCTTGCACATTTTCTATATTTAGCATATACAGTGGTGGCCAAAATGATCAGAACACTAGTATTTTCACCAGGTAAAAATGGTTTTAAGTCACTTATTTCCAGGGGTGCTTTAAGATATCCAGAGGCCCCTGGGCAACAGCATTACGGTACGGTAGGTAGCATAACGCTAACATGCGTTTTTATTTTGAAACAAACTGTAAAAACTTTTACAATCTGTAAAGATGCACTTCTCTCTAAAGGCACGTCTAATGAGAAGATGGCGAGTCAGGATCGGCAACTTCATCCTTGACACCTACTCAGAAAACACTATTTATTAGTAAATAATTCAAATATCTGCTTACTGTTACCCTCTGACACATTTATGGTAATTACTTTTGCCGATGCTTTGCGGCAAGCGTTAGCCTATTGAGTGAATTTGAACGCAGAACTCTTCAGCTGCGCTGATGGCACGCACCACACTGCTGCTGCTGCGGGACACTACACACCGTAGAGCCGCTCTTGACAGTCGTGGTAGCACGGTCGCATGTGGTTTCCACCAGCGCGGCAATTTTTTTCATCACTAATTGATGGATGTCTAAAATATCAAAATAAGGAGAAGCCTTAAACCGACCCAAGGCCCGGCCCGCGTCTGACCTATGACGTGAAAATTGGCCCAAAGCCCGGCCCGAGGGCCGTAATAAAGTCGGGTTCCATCGGGCCCGGGCTGGCCTGGGATGAAGGACTCTAGCACATTCATATAGAGACACGCACACAGAATAGCGCTCATACGCTTTATCGGTGGAACATACCAACTAGGCCTATACAAACTGTGTGAGGGAAACCTAAACTGAACCATTCACTACAAATACTACAAGCAGGGCGTCGCTGAAAATGAGTGTGTAAGTTTGTTTACAGAATGCTGTTGTCACTGCTGCAAACTCCCAAATATACAAATAATTATTCAAAAAATATAATTTCGCAGCAGCCAGTGGGCCCCTCCCAAGTGTAGGCCCCTGGGCTTCAGCCCCTTATAGCCCGTGCATTAAGGTGCCCCTGGTTATTTCTATCTTTTGCTGTAGTGTCAGTATAAATGTCAGTTTACATTTCTAAACATTCAATTTGCCATTAATTGTAAAAATCCAGATCAGATCTCTGTGTGGAGTGCTTGTTGTAGTCATATTTGTTGTGCAAACAAATGTCTGTCGTCATTATTATTATTAATGGTATAATTGGTTTTTTGAAATTTATGGTGATATTTTCTAATGACACACTACAGCAAAAGATAGAAATAACTGACCAAAACCATTTTAGTTGGTGAAAATACTAGTGTTCTAATCATTTTGGCCACCGCAGTACATTAATTCATACACCCATTTACATTTCTTCTCTTTTCACCAGCTTGTTATATTATTAGGATATCAATATTACAATAGCATTTATTTGTCATTTTGTATTGATCTTTATTGTTCTGTATTGTAGTGCATTTACTTCCCATAGGCGATTAATAAACGATTTCCCATAGAGGATTAATATAGTGCTACCCTATCTTAAATATATGTCATATATTGCAGAGTTCAGCACATCCCACAAGGTCAGCGTGTCATATTTTATTGGCTTTCATTGGTCTTCATTGTAATTTATGGTTCTTCAATCATCCAGACGTATCAGCTGGGGCTGGTTTGTGCTTGTACCATTTTAGAGCTATGGCTGACCCACCAATAAATCAATCAACACCTTGAAAGGAAGAGAAATAAAGTGGAACAGAGCTGTCCAGCTATTCAACAGGGCTCTTTACACAAAGCACAGTGGCCGCTTGTGTAATGTTAGATAGTGGGCAGGACAATGACAGGTTAAAGTAAACCTGCTATATAGTAAAATGAATCTACAGCTCAGTAGTGATGCTCTAACATCAATTAACAATTTAGAAAACTGGGAGTTCTGTTATGAACAAATCAATATTTTGAATGAATCATTGATGAATTGAGGCTGATCTGATTCTTGAGTGAATAGAGACTTCAATTTGGGTATGTTTGGCCTTAATGGCCATATGGACAATTTTTATGATTCTTTTATGGTGCATTTGTATTCATTTTGCATCCATTTATTGTAATTGCATGGAAAAGAGCAACCATTCTACATCACTAATGGTCTGGATGGTGTAAGTTATTGTTAAAAGGATGTCTTCCTGACCACTAAAAAGACATAGTGCCCCTCATCATTTTTCTCAGTCTGTTACATGCCTGCCGAGCTTTGCCTCCCTCTCTCCCCTCCCCCTCCAATCCCTCGCTTTTAATCTCCCTGACCTTGTGTTCACTATGCAGGGAAAGAGAGATCACGAGAGAGGGAGAGAGACTGAGTCATAAGACTACAGATGAAGACCGCCTATACATCCCAAGCGCTCCCCCACAAAGTCAACCTGACCACTGTTTCACAGCATTCAGAAATCATGCGTCCATGACGGGAGAAACAAGATTAGGATATTCACAAACATTAATCATATAGATGTGCTTTGCTATAAACAGGAAAATTAAATTAAATTAAACTGCACTGTAACTGCTCTTCTACATTGGTAAATAGCATACTTCATGTCAAAGATATTTTAATAGCACCTCTGATAAAAACTACAACATATAAATTCTCACATGTGACCCTGGAGAACAAAACCTGTTTAAAGTCGCACGATTATATTTGTAGCAATAGCCAACAATACATTGTATGGGTCAAAATTATCGATTTTTCTTTTATGCCAAAAATCATTAGGATATTAAGTAAAGATCATGTTACATGAAGATATTCTGTAATTTTTCTACGGTAAATATATCAAAACTTAAATTCTGATTAGTAATATGCATTGCTAAGGACTTCATTTGGACAACTTTAAAGGCAATTTTCTCAATATTTAGATTTTTTTTTTGCACCCTCAGATTCCAGATTTTCAAATAATTTTATCTCAGCCAAATATTATCATATCAAATATTATCATATCATATTTTACCTACTAGGCTTCTTAATAAGAGTGCAAGATATAATAAATGTGGATTAGATATGAGACACAATGCAGGAGTTTACAGTGATCCATTGCCAGAATATATCACAACCAGACAAGGGAAAATCCTGCCAGGAAATAAATGAATCACAAGCTATAATAATATTGTTAGAGGGATAAAGAGGCTCTGCAAACTATATTTTCCCTCTTGACGTAATGACTGTGCAGGAAAAAAGGTGGACATATGGAGAGAGATGAAGAGTATGTCGCCCTGCAGCAGTATTCAGCTGTGCCATTAGTCCCAGAACGGACTACAGTAAAATAACCTGCTATATTTAAAGCATCACATGCTCATTGTAAAGGACAGAAAAGCCAGAGTTTTCACCATAATTTATATTCTTACAAATAAGAGTAATTGCAACAGACAAGCTGGAAAATGATTCTGAGAAACAGACTGCAGTTAGATGCTGGATGAATACAGTGTGGCAGCTTGGAAAACAAATGAATGAACTGCTGATTCTTGCTTAGAGGTTTTTTAACACCCATGTTATCAAACTCTGTCTGAGAAATATGTGTCAGCGAAGGTTCCTGTGGGAAAGAGACTGCTTAGGCAAGTCAAAGATCCAAAAGATCATCAATTTTAAAGCGAGACCCTATTTACAAACAAGAAATGAGGAAAGACTCCAAGCCTGAATCAGACACTATCCATCACGGTATATACCAGAATTGAAACATGACTAAGGAGAATGCTTCACACTAATGTTGCAGTTCATAGAAAGAGCCAAAGAGAGAATACACGAAAGCTTCAAATCCAGAAATATTATAGAGGCAATCCCATTAATGCCTTTTACTGTTTATCCATTTTCATTTTCATCATAGTGAGCCTGTTAGTATTCAGCCTGAGGTCTCAGATAGTTGTCATGCCAACGCAGAAGCAGCACTCACTCAGAGTATGAATCAGAAGAACACACCTCCAGTCCATCCTGAAGATTCCACACAGCAGACTGCACACATTCGGGCAAATCAACAGTTGGTTGCCTCTTAAAGCTGAAGGTTGGTATTTCTGTGCATATACAGGAACTTAGGGGTGGTGGAAAAATTGGTTCACTTATTAATCACTGTTCTATCTTGTGCTGATTTGAATTGATTCACAAATTTCAAAAAAAGATTTTACATTTAACCTAGTGCTGTCAAATGATTAACCGTGATTAATCGCATCCAAAATAAAAAGTTTTTGTTCACGTAATGTATGTGTGTGTACTGTGTTTATTTACTTGGTATATATACATACACACATATGCATGCATACATTTAAAGCAGTCATATCATGCGATTTCAAGTTTACCTTTCTCTTTGGAGTGTTACAAGCTGTTCGTGCATAGATAAGATCCCTAAAGTTGCAAAGAATAAAGTCTCAAACCCAAAGAGACATTCATTATTAAAGTTAAGACTCGTCCACGCCCTCCTAAAACGCCTCGTTTGAACACGCCCCCACATATCTACGTCACTGTGTGGGAATATTTGCATTACACCACCTAAATGTTAACGCAAAGAAAGAAGGCGTAACTTTGATTCTCGCTGTAGCTATGTCGTGGAGATGCTGTGTGTTTCGTTGTGAAAGCAAAACTACGACGCATTTCAGAAAGGCGGGGCATAGAGGAGCAACAATAATTTACAGTATGTGGAAAATAATGTGTTTTTTGGACCTTAAACCGCATAAACACATTGCATTAAACCATTATTTTTAGCATTGTCATATGACCCATTTAAGAAAAATTTTGTTTACATATAAAATGTATAGGAATATAAATATATATGTAAATACATGTAAATATTTTTAAAATACATACTATATGCATTTGTAACTATATATATTTAATAAATATACACAGTACACACACATATATTATGCAAACAAAACCTTTTATTCTGGATGCAACTAATCGCAATTAATCATTTGACAGCACTAATTTAAACGTTACGATTTAAATGTTTTTGTTAATAACGTGATTTTGTCGGAACACAGAGAAGGCAGTGGAGCACCCGGACAGTTTATAGAGAACACACAGGGCAGGCTTGCAACGGGATAAGCATGAAGAATGAAGCATACATGACAGAAACCAAGAATCAAGGAAAATGAGACTAAAGTAGCTTAGCTTTAATACTAACAAATATCCAGGATATAGAAAAGACTCTACATGGTCACAATGATCAATAATTCCATTGTACCACAAATATATTTTTTGCATTCCCATTTGCTCAAATAGCAGAACAAAAACTCCACAACAGTGTTTTCATGACTTTCAGTAAAAGGAAAAAAAATTGAGAGAGACAGATAATGGCAGTCAGAAGAGAGAACGATGTCAAATTTACCGTCTCTCCCATAGACGCTGCATTAAAAACACCCTCACATCACCGTTAACCAGTTTTTTTGTAATTTGATGCAAAGGTGATATAATACAAAGAATAGTGTTATGAATGTACATACATTTAAAAAAAAATACAAATATGAAAAACATTTGAGGATTTACAATGCTGATGACCGTTAAACATGTCATCACAGTTTTGTGAAAAGGGTCATATAAACTATCCAATACAGCCAAAACCAACGAATTTCCATGACTTTTTCAATGGTTCATGATTACTGCAAAAGTATTTTTAACTAATTTATTTTTCTAAACTTCGTTAATTTAATATAAATATCACATGCAAACTTAAACTTTATGAAAATGAGAAATGCTGCCTTGGCAACTAACTGAAAATGCAAACTGAAATATGTTTAATTATTAAAATAACTAAAACTCAAATAAAGGGTTTGCAATATGTTTAATATTTATGATAACTAGAGAACAAATTGAGGACTTTTAGCATTTTGCTAATTTCTGTTGGCAGTGAATGTATTTTTTTAGATGAGCAATGAATCCTGAGTCAGTGCTCATTTATGATATTACTGTGTGTTGATTCTGATATATAAATCATTTCAATTCTTGCATGATCACCTATTACATAGTTGTGGCTTAACCACTGATTCAGACACCTGCCCACCCCTCCCCCCACATCAGCCACCCTCTTCTAATCTCCCACCACCCCCTCACCATGTGTCTCTCCACCAAACGTTTTTATCAGCAAATAGTGCACGCATGCTCCATGCAAGGGCCAAATGTTTAAACAAATCAGGAGCCACTTTTTTGAATCGAGATTGAGGAAATGACCAAAGACACAAAGTGTTAAACATTGTTCAGAAACCTCCCCCATAAAGGTAACAGGGCAGCAGACATTGCCAGGTTCCTTTATGAATATTGAGCTTCTTAAGCTACTGTCACAGCCTGGCCGTTGCTTTTCAACCCTCTGCATGCTTTATTCTGTATATAAGAATTAATTCATATCAGAACATGACTAGCTATTTAGGTAACATAAGATGAGTGGTCTGTTATAGCTAGTTAGACAGTGTTGCCCTGGACAACAGTCATTATACAGCAATATTTGTATGCTGAATATCACGACTGTCCAATCAGAATCAAGTATTCCAGAAAATTGTAAAAATATTATAATAGTTTAAGAAAATCAGTGTCAGCTCTAGTCTCATATTTACAATTTGAATGTGATGCACACGCTTCATGTACCTGTCTATTTAACTAGAAAAAATAAATAAAAAACGAAACAATATATTGCGAACGCCCAGATTAGCGGGAGACTGTGCATTTAGGCGGCAAATTACTCGCCGTTAACGCGTCATCACATGACGCTCGGGCTCGCGCTTAAATTATGCAATTAGCAGAATGCCTCTCACCCATGACACTATTCGAAGAATAATCTGCGGCTGCTGAAAGAACGTAATTGGATCGAAGGTGCCGCCAGCCTTGCCAGCCCCGTATGCCTGCTCCATCCTCAGAGGTTCGTGATTTCTCCGTGTCTGAAGTTTTTTTTTTTAATAGGAAGATAATTGACCTTGGTGTCGAATCAATTTTTTCCACGCGCTACACCTGGACTCTTCTGTCGCCCGGTCTTGATCTTGGATGTACGTTCGTGGAGGTTTTCTTGTAAAACGATGTCCCTTGTACTCCGTACCTCTCTCATTTCAAGGGTGGAGAGAGGAGACTGAGTAAACACGCATCCGGGAAACACGGGAGCGCGCATTATGCTGTCAAGCTTGATGCGCGCTCTCGAGGATACTTAGGCGCGCCACCGACCACGTGCCCGCCAGAACTTGAGTAGTTACTGTGTTTATGTGGCAGAAATGAATTTGAACTAGGCGTGGATTACTTTAGTAAACGTCAACGGTGTGAAAAGGTGAAAAGCAATGTTCCTAAATGCTTATGTGTAGACAGTAGACACACGATAGTAAATGAAAATATTTATTTAGTTTATGGTACGTAAAACCAAAAATTAAGGATAGGGATGCATTAAACTTTACAGGTGGTGACGGACAAATCTAAATAATAAGAAAATGTTTATAATGTATATTAAACCATTATAATATAATAGAATACATTTTTCAGCATAACTTCTGTAATGAGATAGGAACACCACTTAAGGAAAACGATATATACACTTTCCAGGAAGTTGAGGACACTTGTGAAAATTCAGCAGTTCATATGAAGAGGAATAGTGAGAGACTATTGGTACATGGTAGATTCTTTTTGAATTTTAGTTATAATGTAGGCTTATTCAATAGAAATTTGCCAATGTCTCACATGTTATGAGGGTAAGGCTCAAAGTCAGTGTTACAATAAAATGTCAACTATTGAATGAAAATAACAGGTACAGTGTGTTGTGAACAATTTGGCTGATAACCAGAGGACGATGGTGATTAGTAGTCAGAAATAAAATGCATAAGACTGAAGTGAGAGTGTAAATTTACTAAGGTGTTATTTAGAAATAAGTGGTTCACAGAGTTTAGTAAGAGTGCTTAATCAAGCAATACTTGTTTTTAAAAAAATACTTGGTACAATATTTTTGTGTAAATTCATCCATGCACATCCATTTCAAGCACAATTTGTATCTTCAGTCACACACAAAAAGTCCGTAAAAGAAAAGGGTTCAAAATTGTACTTCCACAGTTAACAGAGTTGCAGTGGTTCTGATTTATGGCAAAAGTTCCAATGCACTACAGCAAAGATTAGTGCGAAAACATTTTCACATGTGTCCAAGGTAAGTCCCTCAAAACACAATTCCTATTGCTGCACTGACCCAACAGGAAAGGCTTATTCAGAGTACAAAATGAGTTCTGTACAGTATATAAGCAGAACCTTTTATTCATATCAAAGAGCAGCTTTCCTAACCCAAACAGTCCTCCTTAAAACATATTAAAAAAAAAAAAACGGGGAAACTGTTTTTTTATATGTGTAAAAGGGGGGGATTTTATTAATAGTAGTAAAATATAGTGTGTTTTTATGTGTGTAAAATGTTTTTTTAAGTCACATTGGAGTAAACACACACATTTATTCAGCAAACATTTCACTTCTGTTTGTGAAATGTACAATTTCCACACATCTTAATGGTTCAGCTCTACATAGTAATATAAACAAATGAAACATCTGAGTAAACCACTACAATAAAAGTCATTCTAGACTGATAAAATCTTTCAAGCCCTCCCATATCACATTAATATTCATTTTCATTTATATTTCTTTTGAAAAGGAAAAGCTCTTTAAGGCTTATGGATTGCTTCCCAAAGTCTAAAGTTTAAAATGACTCATGGTCATTCTTACAAAAAATGGGTATCATTAAGGAAAGCGAGACAACAGCTTGAGAAGATTGCAGATATGTTCAAGTTATGGCCTTATGAACTCCTGCCAGAACTACATCAGATGTTTAAACCATCTGAAGGACATCTAAAAGGGTGTGAGGGCTTTAGTTGCTTCTTTACAAGCGCCATTCAGCACTAATTCTTGGTACCTAGTCTTGATGGTTGGAACAGATGCCTATCACTCGGGTAAGTGCCATGTCTCTTATTGTGCTTTTCATCTGACTCTTTTCCAATGCTGCTTCTTCATCGCTAGTAAGCATCTAAGGTATAGCCAAGATGTTGCCATAACTAGTTCTGGACAGCATGCGAGTTACTTTGCATTGAACACCATGAGGGGTCTCTCTTCACGCTTTTGCCAGGGGCTCTTCTTATTCTCTCCATCGTCATCTTTGTCGTCAGCTTCATTGTCTTCATCAGGACTGGTGACAGAGTCTCTGTGGACCTCGCTGGCACTACTGCGGGTGCTGTTCTCCCGACTGCGGTCTTTACGAGGGAACGTCCCTCCTCTAGATTCAGAGGTCTCGTCAAGCAGTGGTGCTGTGGAGTTCTCCTCAGGTGAGTACATGGCTGGATGGCTCTCACTGCTCGAGTCTGGCATTTCGATAATGGGAAGCTTGGAATAAATCTTTCCATGAGCTTTTCTTTCACCTCCGTCCTTTGCTTTGCCCTCCTCTTTTACTTTCCGATGAGTAGATCTCCCTGATCTCATGGGGAGTGCTTCAGAACGGTGGTCCTGGGATAGACTGCTGGGGCCCACGGGTGCACGCAAGGCTTCGTTGCTTAGCTCAATGTAGGAGTGTCTAACAAGAGAGTTTGAACGGCCGTCAAGGGAAACAAACCAGGCACGAGGGTGTGGCTTTACTCCAAGCTCCAGCAGCTTCTTCTCCGTCATCGCTTGCAGCTCTCCATTCATTTGCGCAATGGTGGAGTCATTAAAAAGGACAGGAATACGGACGGGGGCAGTGGATTGTTCCGACCCCCAGTTCTCCTCTGAAGGTCCCTCTGCTTTCTGGCTAGACTCTTCCTCTTCCTTTTCTTGTCTGTCCTGCTGCTGCTGTTGTTGTTGTTGCTTTTGGTGTTGACTCTGTTGCCGTGGCAGCGTCATGCTAACCTGGATGCCCTCCATATCATGCTGCAGCTGTTGCTGCCTTTCCATTGCCTGCTCCACCGCTGATAGGTCAGAGGACAGATGCATATAATGTGCAGGGATGACCAGCGTGGGTACCATGCTGTGGTACATGCTGTCCTTCATCTGCTCCATGGAGTGACAGAAGATCAGCTGGCCAGGCTGGGTGTTAATGGAACTGGGCCGGCTGAGGTGATCCCCTGCCGCTGCATAATATTCTGGGGGCTTGCTGTCCCGACTGTGGTCCTGATAGTGGCCAGTAAATGGTTGCAAAAGTGGAGGTGGAGATGGTGGGTCTGATGAATAGCCCTGGTTGTCTTTAGCATTGTGATGATGGTATCTGCGCTCATCAGAGTCCTCCGCAGAGCTGTAACCTTTGCTATAGTCATCCTGCAGGAGCGGGTCTCGAGTTCCCGTGTTTGAGGAGCGAGTGGTCTTCAATGGGTAGCTCTCTCCTCGCTTTGTGTCAGCGTTCATCCTGGAGTTGTGCTGTCTCTGGGTGGGGCCATGTCTGAAGAATTCCTCTCGAGAGCTATGGAGATCGCGGTTGGAGGAAAGGTCAGATTTGATGCCGTCAAGGTCAGCGGCCGAGGACGCTGTCTCCATGTGTCCACCGCTGATGAGATTTAGGTGGGAAGTGGATGTCCCCTGGTCTCTCTTTGAGCTTTCCAGAGTGGATGAGAGGTACGTTTTACGGCGATGCTGCCTAGGTTTTAGACACCGCCTCCTGAAATATTATAATAATATCTGTTAGATATTTATACCAAATATGCATATAAAGATAAAGTATAAATATAGTTTAAGTAGAAAATATAGTTTGTTGAATTGCTCATTTTGCTCTTGGAAGTGATCTTAAGCTCTTGGCAAGACTTTTGTGTATGCCTATATAAAAGTCTTGCTATGACATAGGTTTTTACAACTTGCTAAGGCCAAGCCTACAAGGATAAGCTATTACTCACTTTTTCAGGCACGCAACAAACATACACACAGAGCAACGATACCTGCAGTAGTACAGTAGCAGACACAGCAGAATAAGCACTAGTAGGGCCATGGCACCAAGAATCGCTAGCAGGAAAATAGTGTGATATGTAGTGATGTCTCTTAGACCAGAGGTGTTCAGGCCTGCACCTTTAACACAAAAATAATTATTTTTGTTTTATCTACCCATATTATCTCAAGCATTAAAAAAAGTAAACCAATTAATCCAAAAGTAAACTAGGCAGATTAAAATAATGTTATACAAAGATGAAAACAGATATTAAACAACATTTTAAAATTAATTGATTTTTTAAAGTCATTTGGTGTAATTTAATTGTTACTGATCAAGGAAAATGTAAATACTTCAATTGCTGTAACTGCTGCTGGTCTCACCTGAGGTTGAGGGAAATGCTGCAAGCCAGTATCCTAAAGTTGGAGCCACAAAACTCCATGTCATCTGAGTGCCCTCTTTTTTAATGTATCCAGCACCACTTCTGACCCACAGACCTGCAGCAAAACAGCACTTTATTACAAAATGAGCAGACAGTGATAAATGCAATGAAATCTTGCTTCAGCTTACAGGAAAGGCTCAATTAAATGTGAATGGGCAATGCGCCAGGGACAGATTAGACCCAAACTGTGCCAAATCACACATTCAATAGCTTTTCTTCATTAAAAAGTAATTTTAGGTTTAGGATCAGTCTAGGTTATCAGAATCACACAGATAATGTAATGTGGTGCACCAAAGCAGGACAGTAAGGGGCACACATTTTGCAACAAGCCCTTATGAGTTAATATGTTCTGACAGGGTGAACTCTCTTACAAATACAATTTCAAATGTCTCCCTCCACTAAAGACGACATGCTCTCTCTGTGCTGGACTTCACAACTGGAGCATACAAAATGAACTTGTAACTATAAATAAATTTTATACTATATACAAAATCCGCAATAATATCGAACTATTCTTATTGGAATCTAATGCTTTTAATTTTAAATGAAATACTGCTATTTATAATTTCATATTTCACAGCTTTGTTCACCTTAAGTGCCACAGCAGAATCATAAGTACCAGCTACCTACAGCACAAAACTGCACAAGAAACACACAGGCAGCTGCATGCAATGTGTAATTAAGCACACTAGAAGGTGCTATAAGTTCAGCTCAGCAGGGAGACCTGCTTTCTAAAGCAGGGGGCTTTCCCAGTATAGTAAGCCCCCTCCAAGTACCATGTGCATGAGCATCCGCTCTCTCTGTATGGGCTGTTTTGTCTGTGATCTGTCTCCAAAACAAACAGGGTCTTAGCAGCCACATGGAAAATTTCTGTGACACAATGAATGTTTTCATAATCTGAACACACTGGGGAATTCAGGCCCCACCTTTTTTAGATAAAACAGACGGCTGGGACTGAGTATTCGGTGACATCATATATATTTATGCTGTATTAGTAAATGAGACTCGGAGAGTGACTCAGGGCTCTTGGCTATGCTTTGAGAATGCAGCTGCATTCTACACAACCACGTTTCTACAATCTACAGAGCAAAGTTTGAGACAATACAGACTTTTGTAGTTTTCGGCCATGTGCATCTATCACATGGTCAAAAACACACTCACCCACCACTCAGGAATACAGGCCCCTGTTCTCCAGAACTAACTATTCTCTGAACCACAGTTCTCTCTGACCACCCACACACATACACTGAATATTCAGGGTTTTCTTTTTCTAAAGTTATCTAGCATTCTCTGTCTAGATAGACTTTTGGCATCCTGGTAACTGGAAGGCACAGTTTGAGCAGATCCATGTACTAAGCTACCATATCCTCTAAAATCGTTCTTTCTTTGGCTCTAAAACAAGCTCTTGCTTACCTTATTACTTATGCCAAAATTATTCTAATAAATGCCTGTCTCTTAGTTTAAAAGAGGACTGTGCAAAGAGTTATTTTTGTTTGTAGAAATCAAAATATATGATATATAATAATTAAGATTAAAATAATAACCTAATTATTAAAACATGATACATATGTATTGAATGACTTAAATATAGCATTGTGAAATAATACTAAATCAGTATCAATATCCAAACTACATCAAAAAAAAAAAAAAATCCTGTAGGGGGCGATACTCTGACAACAAAATATATAAAATCAAAAATTTAATAAAAAGGATACTGCTTAATAAAATAAACACTAAACAACAACTTCTAATGCCCTTTGATGGCCATCTGTCAAAACTTCACATACTTTACAAGGTTACATTCCCTGACCAATACTGTAATGGGTGGGTAAAACTAGGAGTTGGATTTAGGTTGCCATAGACTAAGCTGCTTAGGTCAAAATCATTTGAGATTTCTCTGTGGAGCTAAGAGAGGCTAAATGAATCTTTAACCACATTTTAGGAGAGATCCTAATAAGCATCTCAGACATTGGGTTGAAGAGCTGAAAAAATGTAACAGATGTACTAGATAACCTGCAATGACGTGCAACTATATAAAGAGTAATCTACTGAAAAATAAGACTTGAATGTAAAGCCAGAATGTGAGCTGATAGCCTCTTTTAGTCATATTGATTTTTCCACTAGAGCTGTTCTGTTTATTAAGCTGGCATCAGTGAAGGATCTAGGGAATTCTACAAAGCTTGCCAGGCACTAAATCACATCCTGTTTTGGGAGCTATGTCATGATGGGGTCAATGTCTGGAGATGATTTCTGCTTTATGAATTGTCAGGCTATTATCGCTCCAATGTGAGAAGACCTAACAGCTTTCTTTGATTTGTACCTACTCTCACTTTATCTGATCCTGCTTAAATGACTCTCAACTAGAAATTCCATACCTTTCTCCATCTTTCCTTCTCTCTTGCTTCTTGTATACTTTTTAACAATTTACAAGTACAACCCCCTCTCCAAAATGTCGAGTTATGCCCTTTGTCATTTTACTCCAAGTCCTCATATTGTGACTTAGTTTTGCATGAACTATCGCAGGGGTGTCCAATTATTTTTAATTATCGCAGGGGTGTCCAATTATTTGGGGGAATTCATGGCCTAATGGTTAGAGAGTTTGACTCCTAAGGTTGTGGGTTCGAGTCTCGGGCTGGCAATACCACGACTGGGGTGGCCTTGAGCAAGGCACTGAACCCCCAAACTGCTTCCCGGGCGCCGCAGCATAAATGGCTGCCCACTGCGCCGGGTGTGTGTTCATGGTGTGTGTGTGTTCACTGCTGTGTGTGTGCACTTTGGATGGGTTAAATGCAGAGCACAAATTCTGAGTATGGGTCACCATACTTGGCTTTATGTCACTTTACTTTACTTATTTTTCTGGAAGACTAACGTCCTACAGAGTTTAGCTCCAACCTGCCCTAACACACTTGCCTGGAAGTTTTTGGTATTCCAGAAGACTTTGATTAGCTGGTTCAGGTGTTTTAATTAAGAAAAAAACTTGTCAACATAGTGGCCCTCTGGACACCCCTGAACTATTCAGTACTAGACTACTATAAAATCTGGATCAGCAAAAGGGTGAATATAACATGGTTTCGTCAAAATGGGTGTTCGTGATCACCCTCCTGAGCAGACTGATGAAGTTTCTAGTTTGAGCCCTGTAACTTTGGATAAAATTGTCTATTTGCATACTGTTATTTAGGCTTAACCAAAATTTTGTCAAATGCTGTTTACCTGTCTTGTCCTCGAACCTCCATACTGGGACACTGGTGGCAGTCTTGAGAGGTGAATCAGAAGGAAGGGGGATGGAGATGTGGATGGGTTCTGACACCTGGACCTCAGTGCTGTTGGTCCCAGTGAGCTGAGCACACATTGCAGCTAGAGCAGTTAGCTCCACCCAGCTACTATTAATTCCTGAATCAAGGCAGACAGTAATAGCAAAAAATACATTAAACTCCATGAGGCCACTTTTACAAGCCTCTGTTTACTGCAGTATTCTATGCAATGATGAATTATTACAATTATAGGAAAAATAGTAATTCTAGATCCATGAGTAAACTCCATGGAAGGTGTTCGGATAAACTCACCTGTTGAGTTGTTCTCCAAGGCAAGGGGGTAAGGAAAGCCCCCAAGCTCATACTGAGTGCGGGAAGAGGTAAGCATTGCAGAGAGGGTAATTTGGGAGGTGTTTAAGGGTGGTCGGATGGCTCTCCTCTGAAGCTGTACCCATGGCTGTCTCCGGGATCCTAGACAATGGATTTATAAAAAAGACTTTAATAAAAAATTTACAAGTATAGTGAAAACGGATAAATGAATTGTAAGGAATTTATGGTTTATGACAAAGAATGAAGTCATAACTATTTCGCAAATCGGTCTACAATTTCTGCCCTGTATGAATGTTGTTCTGAACTGAACAAGAACCAGTAATTGCTTTCCAGACCTAATAATGAGCTGCTCTGGCGTTTGTTGTTTCCATGTGTTTTACTTGTGAATGCAGTTTTATAGGATTCTGTCAACAACCACTTCCTTTAACCAATGTTTCTGTTATAATGAGCATTATGGTGATTCAACCTTTCTCTGCTGTAGCTGCTTTACTCTCTTCTCTTGCCCCACAGAGAGAGGAACTGCAAGATAACTTTATGTAAAATCTGTGGGGCAGGGTCAATAATTGCAAGAAACTGCTAAAAATATTTCAAGATGTTTCCCAGAATGAAGGTAACTATGGAGTTTTTCAAAATGTCTTGAAACATTTTACAAGAAGAATACAGAGCTCAGAATCCACACTGCAGTAATCCCTTCCCCTCCTCCACTTGGCTCACTTAGTGTGTGAGTGGCAAATAGGAATAAGAGAATAAGAAGGCCTAAAAATATAAGCGTGTATCTCTCAATGTAGGCTGTCTGCCCTGATTAGTGTTGGATTAGCTGGTCACTGATCAGCCCAGACATCCAGGATAGCATGACAGTACTTGGGGACCACTGAATGCAGGCAGGCTGTGACACTCCCTGTCTTGGCCACAGTTATTCATTTATTTACTTAACATATCCAGCTCTACATCCAGGATAGCATAATTAAACCGGATTCCATTTGCCTAACCGTCTCCTTTTGAGCAACAGAAACAAACATAAATACCAGCATTTGAGACAGGCGTGAGATTCAATTAGGCTATACAAAGCAAGGCTAATGTGATAGCCTACTCACTGACTAATATCTTTAGGTTTCTGGCTCTTAGCCTTATGCATACCATGGCACTAGCAGTGATTTGCATCTTACATGATGACAAGAAGGGCTGGGACAGCGTCTGGCCAACAAAGCTTGCAATTCCTCTAGGATTGCACAAGGATGGGCTGCAGATGGGTTGATCCCCTGTAAACCTGACAGTGAAAACTATGATTATGGAGTAAAAGAACGGAACAGTCTAGTTGGGACTGGTGCTTCGCCAACTGGCAAGCCTCCTAAGGAGCTTGGGCATTTTGAATTGCATTGAGAATCCTCTTCATCTGCAGAATCATGTGGTTGGCCTCACCGATGAGACCACCTTCTATCATAGATGCTCAGTGATAAGCATCACAAATGTCAGGTGGCTTCATGAATAGCCTGACTGCGTATAAAAACATACGCCCTTAAAAGTTATAGATAACGTCAAAATTAAACATAAAATATTGTATTTCTTATCACTGACCAATGTGTCTCCCCAAACTTCTAGGTTTCCTTTATTGTCTTTAAGTTTTGCAACTGGGCCTACTTTGATAGGCTACCAACAGGGCTGTGCTACCAACAGGGCCAAAATTAGTGAAGCAAAACCCAAAACCTGTCTGGTTCAAAGGGGAGTGTTCACTGACACATTTCATTCTGAAGTCAGACAGGGAGCTAGATAGAGAAAACGAAAAAAACCCTGAGGGAGTCAGCTCACCAAAGAGACATACCACTCAAGAAAAATCACTAAAGTGCTGTTCCCTCAACTGCACCAGCCAATTTATCACAATTTCCATGACAAAGCCATAGATGTTAGTAGCATCAGTGGACCTTTTGTACAGAGGGCTGTAAAGCTGATTTTTTTTAAGTATCAGAGATAATTACATTTTACCTCAGAAAAGTTAACCATTATTATAGGTCACAGCCAATAATATTAACTCTACAGTACATTTCTTTTGCAATGTATTTCACTCTTACTCTAAAAATAGACTTTGTCACACTGTTGTTAAAATAGAAACCATTTTTCATTAAACTGTCTGCACGTATATTTTTTTTGATACATACTTTTGCTATGATCAATATGAAATGGTATTAAAAATACTCATACTATGAAATATGATTTTGGTCATACCTCCCACCCCAATACGTCAGCAGTCCGTCAGTTCATCCAAACAGGCCCTTCTTATGTAATCTTTATCCGGTACTGGAGATTAGCTGTCTATCAAAAGGATTGGTGCCCTTTCTGAGCAAGTAGCAGCCACACTGGAAAACCACATTAAGTCATATAATTACCAACATCTGAATGATGTCAATTTTCAATGGAGATCACCAGCAGACTGCCATATAGTCAATGGTTTGATTTACAGCAGTATAAGAATGACTCAATAGCTATCTGTATCTCAATAGGCCCTGTGCCTGGAAGCTGTTCATGCAAGCAGGTCTCAGGAGATTTACATTCAACTCACACTCCCGCTTGATTCTCACCAGTTTATTCTCAGAAAAAAAAACTTCCCTCCTCTTTCACCCTGCCTCTCTCTAGTCAAGGGAGTCATTTCTCATCTCTCTCTTCATTGCACATGTTCTCAGTTACAGATGTGCTTGAGCTCTGTTGGGAGAGTAAGACATAATGCCCCTCTTGGCCAGAGAATGGAAAAATTAAGGAGAGAGAGGATGTTAGATGACTGATTTATGCATAGTTTTCAGGTAGATTTAACTAGAGCAATCATAATAAACTGTTCCTTTTTTGTAAAGTGGTTGTAGTCATTGCAAATATTGACAAGTGTATTAAAAATGGTTTAATCCAGTATTATTCTGACTTCACACTAATTAAAATGCACCTAAAGACATCCAGATATACAAACACAGCAATGACATACAACAATGCCTTTTTAAACATTCACTTTCACCATTTACATTCACATGTTTCTAAACAAACCCTGAAGCCCAAATCAATTGAGTGGCTTCTTTTCAGGCTGGCATGCTGTGAACACAAAAATCCTCCCACGCTCAGAGTTCAGGCTGTTCCTGTCTGTTCATTCACTTGACTCACTTTTAACAAAATACACTTCCGAAAAACCATAAAACCCCACTCTGCAAACAAACACTCTGAAGGTGGATGTTTGAACAAAACAGTTAAAGCACTTTTTGTATTGTGCATGAGTTCTCTCAATAGAGGAGGCTTTAACAAGCTCTTTATAACAGTGGTCAGCAGCAAACCTGACTGAGAGAGAGACTAGCAGATCTCAGATCAGGTTTTACATGAAATGTTCCTCCCACGCAACAGAGACAAATATGCAACACTTTAATAATAACCCCTCCTGTTACAAAATGCACATTCTACTGCCACTGCCAAAGTTGCCATGGTAATGGGTTTTGAGGCATGAAAGAAACACACCAGTGTGAGTCTTGATCTCCCTCTACTTCTCTCAGTAAGCATCATGTTGCACTCTGAGGGTGGATGGTGCAATAACTTAAATGGATGCATACACATATACCTATTTACCTAATTTCATATACATATATATATATATATATATACACACACACATAATATATTCCATAAATATATACAAATATAAAAATAATATAAAATAATTTTCTCTGCAATTCTATACTTAAAACTTCTGCTCTAGTAAATATGTTAAATATATTATAGTATTTAAAAATAGTATTTATAGTATTTAAAAATCAGAAGTTGTTCATTATTTCACTATTTTCACAAAAAGACTTTTTAAATATCTGTCTGTAGAATAATATTAAATACAGTGTATATATGAAATCAAGAGATAAAGGCTATTATCATTGCAGTAGCTTTGATGCACAAAATTGTAAAGCAATCTGATTTAAATTTAGTCAATACCTGACTACAGTATGTAATCATCCAGTATACAGTACATCCGATATTAAAACTGAAACCAGTATCCTGCAATTATCTGAGACTGATTTAACAGTTATTATTAAATAAAACTACACAGATTTATTTTTAGTAATTGAAGCTGAAATAAAATAAAATAAATATTAGTCAAAACATTAAACTTAAGTAAATAAAAATAAATTCAAAATATTATTAAATTCTATAATAGTACATAATACAAAAAAGTTTCACAGTTGTTTGACATTTTAATAAAGTTGTTTATATACTGATCGTTAACAGTATTGAAATTCCATTCAAGTTCATATATCTTCAGCTGTAGGTTAACAACTGTGATATGATGCCACTTCCCAAGGACAAAGGAACATAGTTGGGGCCAATTACATTACATTAATACATATACTATTTATTTAATCAACATAAGCTTTTTTTATTAGATTGAAAGATAAATAAATAAAGCATCTGTGGCCTCCTGCCAATTTTCACTGGAAATGTTCATGTATCCAGTTTCAGTATTACTCAAGCCAGGTTTGAAAAAAAAACCTTTGGTACAGTAATGTACAATTACTCAAGGACTTTACACCCTTATTAAATGTCTAAATCATTCAGCGAGGCCTTTTTCTGCACTGGGCCCAACAAGTTGCCCATTTATCTTGGGAACAGCTTGGAGACACTGATGGTATTCTAGAGCGAGAGCCTCTCTTACTGAATGTGAAGAGGGAACGAGAGCAAGCTGTTGGCTTGTCAGCAGAAGTGGGATTGGGAATACACACTATTTGAGTGCATGTAAGTATAATCACTGAGCAATCAGGGACCCACACACACAGCTACACCCCTGTTTGCACAGAGAGCTCAAGCTTATTAAATTGATAAGGATCAGGCAGAAAGAACTGCATCAGGATGCCTACACACACACACACGCAGAAAAAGAGTGAGGATATGCAGGGCTTTTAATAGTCAAGTCTGCATGATACGCATTACATCATACTTAGCATTCAGCTAAAAGTCACTTTCCCACAACCATAATTTGAGCCATAACACTCTGTATTAAACACCTGACTGGCACTGCAAAACACACAAGCCACCCAGGCAACACAGGTAGCAGTTTCTCTAAATCTCCCTAATGCTGCCAGAGGAAACAACCTCTTTCCAAACTAAATGTGTCATTTGATCATGTTTGTAAATCTTAATGACATTTATTGCACGTGCAACGTGGTGAAATAGCTTGCAGGCACTGTGTCCAGTTTCAGTTAAATTGCGTCTTCTTATTGGCAGCTCTTGAGAAACGAGACTATAGTGTAAGCCTGATTATTAAACAACCAACTCAGCAGTTCCACACATCTGCACATGTAACCACCGCAGGATGTTTGTGAATCAATGAAGCTGCATTCGGATCTCTGATTCCAAGCTAACCATGTGGAACACAGCCTGGCTGAGCCGCACACAAAGAGTATCAGGAAGCCTATATTAAAGATGGACATGAAGTGTAAGTCAAACCTACTGAAACATTGTGGTACTCATGGGTATCATAAGATATGAGCCCAAACTGTGATGTCCTGGTTGCTTTCTCTCCCTAGTAATTCCCTTTCCCCTTTTCATAGCACTATAAATAAAAAGATTAAGAGTGATGAGAGCTGAGGCTTTTTAAGGCTACGGTTAAAGGGACAGTTACCGTTTACTCACCCTCATGTTGTTCTAAACCTTTCTTCTGTGCAACACAACAGAAGATATTTTGCAGAATGCTGGAAACCAAACAATATTGGAGTCCATTGGGTTCCATTGAAATAAAAAAATAGAGATTTTTCTCAATATCTTCCTGTATTTTCCACAGAAAAAAGTCATACTGGTTTGAAGGACATGAATGAGAACAAATGTGATCCTAGACTACAAAACCAGTCATATAGGTCAATTTGAGGTTTATAGCACATCATCATATAAATAAATAAGCTTTCCACTGATGTATGATTTGTTAGAAGAGGACAATATTTGAAAATCTGGAATCTGAGGGTGCAAAAAAATAAATAAATTGAAATATTGAGAAAATCGCCATTAAAGTTGTCCAAATGAAGTCCTTAGCAATGCATATTACTAATCAAAAATTAAGTTCTGATATATTTACGACAGGAAATTTACAAAATATCTTCACGGAACATGATCTTTACTTAATATCCTAATGATTTTTGGCATAATAGAAAAATCAATAATTTAGACCCATACAATGTATTGTTAACTATTGCTACAAATATAACCGTGCGACTTAAGACTGGTTTTGTGGTCCAGGTTCACAAATGCTGACAGAACTTTAATGGATGACCTGTCCTAAAAACAGAAAAGAACTCACCTGGAGAACCCAACAGTAATTGCACTACATCGTCATACAGCAGGAGAGTGGCTGGTCTCTGGGGAAGCAAGTACAGACTTACGGAGGCGTACACTGAAACACAAGTGAGAAAGAAACAAAAACATTAGTATACTAACACTAGGCATTAGTATACTAACATTTAAATATTTGGGGTTAGTAGGATTTTTTTTTTTTAAATAAATACTTTTTGTCCACAAGGATGCATTAAATTGGTCAAAAGTCACAGTAAAGACATTAATAATATAACAAAACATTTCTATTTTAAATAAGTGTTGTCTCTGTTTGAACTTTCCATTTATTTTCTTACTTAGCATCTTTGAGCAGTGGTTCCCAACCCTGGTCCTGGAGTACCCTAACTCTGCACATACTGTATTTTTCCCTGTTCAAAAATGTATCTGAATCCACTCATCAGCTCTTCTAGTAGAGACACAGGCCCTGTTTACAACTGGTTTTAAGTTGTGTTTTGGTCAATCCGGCCACAAGTGAATGATACTAAATACAAGTGTTAATGGGGTGTAAAACATTTTGAGCTTGTAGACTTTCAGAGGTAGTCGAAAACGCATTCAATAGGATTGCTCTTGTAGTGTGGACCCTCATGTGTTCAAACAGCCACAAAAGACCGCCTCCTCTCTGCCTGACAGGATTTAAACTTTGCTGTCTGAAATCGTGAGTTTGATATGAAGGTGAAAAATGTAAAAATTCTCTTACTACCCTGCTGAAAAGGTATGTTTTGAAGCATGGTAGCCGGTTTGAGCTGATTTTAGCTGATCCTAAGCAGCTAGCTCCAGCTCAGGACCAGCTTAAACCTGCTCAAAGCAGCTTCCATGCTTCAAAACATACCTAACCAGCATATGCTGTTTTTTTTCAAAAGGGTAGTCCTGATTCTAAAACAAACCCAAATCGTTCAACATAGTTTTGCGGCTGTCATAGCAGAAACAAAAGCTGCTGCTCTTTGTATCATGTTCTGTTGTCTCCTTTTGCGTTCTTATGTAAATTGTGCAAGCTTATTATATCAAAAGATCAGAAAAATCCCATACGTACACTCACCCGCAGACTCCCCTCAAAATCTGGACAGAAGTGGTCGAAAGCAGACAAAGGAGATGGATTAAAACACCTGGTGTAAACAGGAATGTGTCTCCCATGTCAACTTTGATCAGATCGGCCAAACCGCATCTTAATACCAGGTGTAAACAGGGCCTCAAAGATCTGAAATGAGTGAGTCAGATAATAGAGACGTCCAAATGTTGTGTAGGGTTGGGGATACTCCAGGACCAGGTTTTGGGACCATTGTCTTACTGCACCTTACTTAGCATCATTTGTATGCTATTCACAGTAAAAAAAAAATGACTGTGAATTTAACAGTAAAAGGCTGTAAAAATGCTACAGTAAAAATCTGTTAAATGGTTTACGGTAAATTCTCCTACTATATATGGTGAAAAACTGTATTGGACTTTATATGTAATTTTACGGAAGTATACCGTTTTTGGAAGTGAAAAAGACTGTACACTGACATTCCCAGAATTCCCTGTGTTACATTTCAAATTTGATGTTTTTTTGGTTGAAATAACCCTGTTTCTTCTTAGTTTTTTTCTTATCACTTTTGTATTTTAGGGTTGTGTGTTACACCTAATGTTGTTAAATGAATGTTCATTGCATTATTTTAGTTTAATGTGTCGTCATGATGGTGTTTAGTGTTTGTGTGAATGACACTGTGTGCACCTTCTATATATGTTATTATTTAAAAGCTGCTTGTGATGGGCTTTGGTTCATCATGTGACTTTCTCATCATCACCTGCATTTGGTGGTTATCAGTGTATTACAAAGGTACAAAAAAGATTTTAGTACTTCAATAGATTGGTATATTAACATTATATCAGTTAATTAAATTACGGTATTTAACTGTAAATTTAATACCGTAAAACCTAAATTATTTTCTAGCATATTTTTTACGGTAATATTCCAGAAACCACAGCTGCCGATTTTTTACCGTAAATTTTACGGAATATTTTTTACAGTCTTGTTCTTCCTTGTCCATTTAAATCAGTAAACTGCCCAGCCTCTTTCATTTTCAGGGATCTTTGACCCTGGAGAACACAAGGCTTTTGTTTTTTCTGTGGGAATATACAGTAGCTCACCAGATGTAGCTGCTAACTCACAGGTGTGAGACATGACTCAGCACGGTCAAATCCTCAAGTTTGCAACACAGCGGGAACACATGATGATGAGTCTTTGATATCTATCAGCAAGTAAAACCTGACAAAATCTGAGATAGTCCTGCAGCTGTATGACTTCCTGTTAAACATCACCAGACCATCAGCTCCTTTGACCTTCAGTGGATCTTTGTTTTGGACCCATCAATATTTTGTCCAGAGGACAGACATATAAATGTAAAAATCAGAGCCTTTGACATATTATGTTTAGTAAGAGATGCCAGCATTAAATATTCCTTTAACTTAAATGTCTTTTTTTAGTTTTCTTGCACTAAAACTATGGCACCAACAACATCTATCTTTGTCAGCTAATTCAGATGTACCTCACCCTTCAGTGCTTCTCTATGGGCAGAAGGACATATGCTGGCAGTGCTCCAGAAGACCGTTGCATGCTGAGAGCAGAAATCCTCTGTGTCCATTTCCCATCTGCTATGGCACACTAAAACGTCCCCCCCTGCCTACCTACACCTCATGTGTTTTCCCGTGTTTATTTTATGATTTCAATCAAGATCTTCAATCTAATGGAAGCTTATTAACAAAAAAGTTTGATAAGATTCTATAGGGATTGTCTGCTTATATCAAACAAGCCGACAGATATTAAAATCCAAGTAATCAGTATATTACACTCAGATTTCCCCAGCTCTGACATCAATAAGCTTGGAGCAGACTGTGGGAAACGTGACACAGGCGATTCATGCACATTTACATCCATGCAGTTTTGCATAGAACCACACGCACACACAGCACAGATGCCCTGAACAGAAGGGACTCTGGTCTCTTTAATATTCTGCTTGGTAGGTATGCGCACAAATAGAGGCAGTGACAACAATACTGCCCACATTGCATTAGCTAGAAGCTGAAAGAAAAGTGTGTATGAAGAGAGGGAGGGTACTGCATTGGTATTGTGTGGTTTCATTTTGCATCATTTGTAACCTTAGTTATCTTCTGCAGCATTGTGACAACACAATCCACATCTATGCACCCCCTGCTTTCATAATACAGAAATCAGCCAGAAGAATGTCTATGGATGCACAATATATTGGTACTTTATGTTATTAGCCAAAATTAGAGGGTCATCTAATGCTTGATTAATCTTTAAAAACACAAATAATTTAATAACACTGTTAAATGTAATCTTGCAGATCTCAAAATTATCTATTTTACATACTACATTTACATTCACTTTAAATTTAAATTGATTTCAGTTTTCAGTTTTATTTATAATTTATTTAGACGAATTCATACAGAATTTTAACATTAGACTTTAATATGAAGTTTTATTGGTCAGAATTTTAAAAAGGTGCTGCAAATTGGTGTCAGTGTGAACGCCTCTTAAACAGTTTATTTCACCCAAAAATGAACACTTATTCAACCATCATGTCGTTCCACACCTATATGATCTTTTTTTTTTCAGGTAAAAAAAGAAAAATGTTTTTAATACCTTACTTTGTGTTACAGAAAAAAATAAATACAAATAATACAAATGATTAATTTGGACTGAATGCCACAAAATCCAATTTTGACATCATGAGCTCTTTAAAATAAGTAAAACAGAGTTATTCAGTTAAACCATAATTGAATAAGAGATATAGGCCAATGGAGGAAATGACAAGTGTTCCTGACTTCAGTTGATTTAATCTGAGCCGCAAGCAACTGCTTCATCACTCCATGAGAATGACTCACTCTCTCTCTCTCTCTCTCTCTCTCTCTCTCTCTCTCTCTCTCTCTCTCTCCCTCTCTCTCTCCCTGAGTTCGCGTGACTAACTCAGATTATCAAAGTGCTGCGGGGACAGTTAAAACTCCACGACACCGTCAGGTTTTTTTTAGAAACCCTTTTTCAGCATAGCTGAGAGACTAAAGGCAGGAGGAATGGGGGGCAGATGGCTTTGGTACAAAATAGATGAGACTTGAAAGTGCTAACCTTCAGAAAGCTGAGTCACATATACAAAAACTGGTAACATTACTATAGAGATGTTCAGTATGCAATCTGGGTTGGAGTACACTCCAATGCACTGTCATCGGTCAAATGACTGGCATGCCATCACTTTCACACAGCTGTCACACCCCTGCTAGTCATGTAATCCGTCTGCCCTGTATTAAAACAACCATCCAGATGAAAACATGAGTCTGCCAATTAAAAGGATTTTGTCAACTAGTGGTACTATTACAGCCATTACTGGCATCACAGGCATGTAGCAAGCCGCATACTGATGTAAATGCACACGGACTAACATTGTCAGGGACTATATATATATATATATGACTAACATTGTCAGGGACTATATATATATATATATAAATAAATAAACACACTGTTAACCTCTTAAGACCCTGCGGCCTCATATGAGGGCATTATATTTTTGTGAATTTCTCTGAGACTGTACATGCCACAGTTTTAAGTCTGGATGTCCTGTACAGAGCACATTTAGGGCTTTTCACCATGACTACTCCCTCTCCTTGGTCATTAAAATGTCTGAAATTAATTTAGTGACACTCTTATGGAAATATGATCATATTTTGTAATTATCATTTAAATCTGTCTAATTTTTAAAATTGTGTGTCATAAATCAGCATCTCAGGAAAATGTTATGGGGTTTCAAATCAAAATATGAATTTTTTTTAATAAATAGGGATTTGATTTAATTGTTGTGGTGATTTGAGTAAAAAGGTGATAAAGCTTTATTACGCATTTTGGAAGACATAACAAATGCACAGGGAAATAAATTATTTTTCAATATTCTATGAAATGTTATATTATTATGAAAATCTTGTCAGTTATTACTCCCATTATTACACTTCTTTTTTCATTACATGTTGCCCCAAAGACACATTAATATGCAAATTAGATTTAGTTTATAGATACATTGTATATAATGAGAAAACCTGTTTATGGCCATTTTACACACATTTTGCAGAAAGAAAAATGGTATAGCGAATCATTCTGTTATAACATAGTTGAGAATCATCTTTATACAAAGTTTGGTAAAAAAAAAAATAATATTGAAAACTAAAAATGTATTGTTTTTTTTTTTTAAAGAAATTGAGTCCCAATGTCCTCTATCGAGGACATAGCATAACATATGAATGAAATATCTTTTTTTTTTTTTTTTTTCATTATTTTTAATGCTCTAAACGTAAAGACATGGAAAAAACTTTTCTCGGGTCTTAAGAGGTTAAAACAAATAAAAACAATATAAATTTTTTTTTTCTTAATTTTTAAAAAAATATTATACATACAAAATGCAAACATAAACACAGCATAGAACCAAAGTAATCACAAATATATTTAAATGATTAAAATATCCTAAAAATGAAACTGAACTGAAGAATGGAATAACTGAGAGCTTGTGATTTTCTCTTTTTTTTCAATATTTTAAATATTTGATATAAATGTTAAATTGTTATTATGTATAAAATATTTAATTTGTAAAAATATCAAAATGTATTAATGTATTATTTGAAATGTTTTAATTATTTTACAGGTTAAATGGCCTGCATGCAAAAACAAACGGCAGAACTAGAGTACCAGAGTAGTAACAAAAATATCTAAATGAATCATGAATTTAAAAAAAAAATACATCGAACAGAGAGCTTGTGGAGAAAATCTTCATCAGTTCCAAACTTTAATTACCAGCTGTATTTAATTTGAGTCGTGACACAAGGAGCAGCCATAATACAAATTTACTGGCAAGGGAACTTTGTCTTCAAGAAACTAGATGGCCAAATAAAAGCACATTAAAATAATACCAAATGTTATGATTGGCTAATGACATTGCATAAGAAATGGTATCAACGCTCCCTTGCGATTGCATGTGAGTGTTTTGACAACATGATCAAAATAAAACGTTCATTTCCAGACAAAGCATTATGAAATCCTTTACTTATGTTTTGTGATGCAGTTTCAGTCAGATCTAGCTTCATCTTTCAACAAATGTTTCTTTGTGAACTCTCCATGACACTGTGCCTCATTTACAAAACAAAATGCTCCGAACAATCCTCTGATGCCATTAAAAATAATCTATCCACTTATGCTGGCATCCTTCTGATATCTGTAAAAAGTTGTGAACAAGCTGTTTAAACCAAACGCGTCAAAGTGAAAGTTCTTTCACTCCATTTGTCCTACTGACTACACACTCGAGTGCATGGACTGTGTCAGAAAGCGAACTGTATCCAGTGTAGACAAGATAGCAGCAGTGATTGTAATTTCTATTTGCTTTTGACGTGACACGACGTGACACTTGCATTCAGCGTAATCAAGTGTCAAGCCATTAAGTGACTGAATGCCAGTGGACAGGGCCTATGGTGAGAAGAAGAAGAAGACTATTCATTGATATCTTGCTCTGGAGGTGTGTTTATGCAAATGTTTGTGTCCAGGTGACGTCACCTTGCACCTCAGCTCCAAAACAAGCTGTTTTTGGAGCTTGATTAAATAAATGCTTTGTTTATAAAGAGGAGGACGTTTTAAGCTATGAAATTTGCAGAATGTTTTAATGGTACAAAGACCTCTTATATGCCAAAAGATCAATGCAAATTTGATTTCTTATGTCATGGCCCCTTTAAATTGATTGCTGTAAACTGAACTGTATAACATAAACTTTGTCTGATCCGTCCCCACAATTGAATTCATTTCAAAAACCTCCTTTCTACCTCAACTTCATTTCATACACAATCTTGGTTGTCCACATTTCTGACAGCATTTCCTAATTTGGTGTGACTCAATGGGAATGTGTGTAATGCCCCCCCAAGAGGCTAATGTCATACTAAAGATGCCTTCATCCACCAGCCCGGCTGGTCTGGCACGACATGGAGCCACATTTGCTAGCTGCCTCCATATCTGTAACCCCACTGGCTAAGTGACTTCCAGCTGCTCGTACAGACAGCTTTATGCTGAAATACATGATTTCACTGCCTCCCCTCCCCAGAGGTCTGACCGCATAACTGGGTGGGGTTTGGGTGGAGAGAGGGGCGGCGGAGAACACACTGTTGTGCAAATAAATGAAACCAATCATAGAGCGAGAGAGTCAGTAGAGGACATGACAGTCTGTGGCCCGACTCCGAACAGCTGCTATCACAACGCGGGGCGGCACGACCCACACCCCAGTGAGTGTTGTTTAACATTCCTGTCCATTTGTGTGCAAAGCTCCATCTGGATTACAGATCTAGATGGTTCATCTAAATAATAGGATGTAGCCAACAGATCGCAAATCACTCCTCAGATTTGGAAAGTTCACTGAGGCCATGAGCAAAAATGTCATCATGCTAACAGTTACACTTGAAACGGTAATGTAATGGCTAATAAACCAAAAATACATTTACCTTAAATGCACTTTAAGATGCTTTAGATAAAAGCATGTTCTAAATATGGAATATAAATCAGGGGTTACTGGATACAATTTGTTTTTGTTTCTTTTCCAAGGTTATTCAAAAGCAGCCTAATTAAATGGTAAAATTTGGGGCGTCTAGATTGAAACCAGGGACATTTTAATCTGCAGGCAAATGCTTAAGCTATACTCCACATTTTTAATAAGGGATTAACATGATTCCAGAGAAACCCATAAACACCAACTGGTCTTGCTCTAACAGTTTTGACAGGAAGTCCAGTTAATGCGTGTGAATTTCAGAATGAAACTGAACACTCTGTTTCTAATAATAATCTGCAGGCTTTTCCTGACACCATGTCAAAAATGTTCAGTGCTATAGTAGTATAGGAAGTACTCACATGGGATGCGGCTGGCATGCCAGGGTGCCGAGTTTGTGACAAATCCATGCTTTGATGCCGTGACGATGACCCATGTTCCTGGCCGGTACAGGAACGTAAGTGTGACAATCCCATCTCCTCCTGCAAGGCTGGATGCTAAGACCGTCTGGTTTCCACACACCTGAACTGAGGATTCCTTTAAAGGTGACAGGTCGCTGTTGTCAAATACCTGGACTTTAATCAGCACCTCTGTAGAAACAAGAAATATTTCTATATAAAAGAAAGTTCTGAATATACTGACATAATTGACATAATGGTTAACTAAAACTAAAACCATAAAAAAATTATTTACTTGAAATAAAATAAATATTAACTGAAATAAAAAGCCCTTTATTTAGTTTCAGCAAGTTGCCAAGTCAACATGTCTCATTTTCATCTAGTTTAAGTTACTTAAAATTAAACGAAACAAAACTATAGACATATTTAAAATATTAGTAACACTTTACGTAAAAGCCTTTATCTACAGTATAATGCATTATAAAAGTGGTTTTAATGCATTAATTAATGCACCTTATAATGCATTGTACAATCTCATAAAGTAACTGTAATAACAGTTAATAAATTGTAACACTTATCAATTCATTACACTCTGCATTTTAAATTCGGTTATAATTATTTACGACAAAATATAATGTATAACAAGGCACATTATGAATAATTATAATGCATTATACCCTCCTTTAATAAGTAGACAGTAGACAGTTCAGTAGACAGCGCGTGCATGCTGAACGTAAACAACGCTGTAATTGTTCATGCTGATTCTAATTTTTATATGAATTTAAATCTACTATTGTGGCATTTTAAATCAACCTGTACCTCAACTGCACATACCGTGTATCATCTCTTTTACATCTCAGACAGATGACCTTTTCCTGTCTAAGTGATTGATTGATTAGAAGTGTTTGTCCTGATCTGACACATTAAGTACTCTGGTTTGTTTACATTAAAGACTCGAAAGCATGGCGAGCTTTTGAGCAGCTTTCAGTGAGCCAGAATGTCTGCCACCATGTTCGATTGACTCTGGGAAAACGCAGTAAATCTGTCTAGTTGAGTTCCTGGACATGTGCTTACTGTTCGAAATGGATGACCTGGTTCTTCCCCAGCAAAAACTTCTACAAGGTCACACCAGGCCAGGAAAACAGCCCCTTTTTTTTTTGGATTGGGTACAAGACATAAAATTCAATATATTTTATGGGAAATACATTATAAAAACTGTTTTTAAGTTTCAGTGACCATTAATGAACATTTTACTTAATAAGGGAAAGTCATGAACAAGCCATGATTTCCCCACCAGAACCATTTACTACTTTGTTCATGCAATGTTTGCTTTGCATCCTGTTCATGCTCACATGCTGCAGTGTCCTTCAGAACCTCTCGTTCTTTTGATTCTAAATGGGTCATTTGATGCATGTTACCATGGTTACTAGGAGATGTCAGCAGGCTAATTGTGGGGAAAAAAAGGGTTCCTGCATTTCCTGGCGAGGGGACACAAGTTCGCTTCAGAAAATAAGATCTTCTGAATCAGTCATGCGCTGCAGATCTAATCACACACCGATGATGATAATATTCAAACAACCCGTATGAATCACACAGAGGCAGAATCCACCTGCACGAACAGAAAAGGTCATATTACCTTACAGAACTGTTTGGCTACCTTGTTTTCATAATATCATGAGTAAAACCTAGTGGAGCAAGAAGGACTAGAACAGAGAAGAAATATCCAGAAAACAGCTGGTCGGAAAAAAGTTTTGTTGAGATGTCTTCATAAAAGACAATTGTTACAAAAGATTTGTTTCAAAAATACTATTATTTTGAACTATTTATCAAAGAATCATGAACTAAAATCACAGTTTCCACATTAAGCAGCACAAATGTCATCAACATTGATAAGAAGAAATTTTTCTTGAGCAGCAAATCAGCATATTAAATTGATTTCTGAAGTATCATGTGACACTGAAGACTGGGGTAATGATGCTGAAAATTCAGCTGTACCATCACATTAATAAATTACATTTTAAAATATATTAAAATAGAATACATTCTTTTAAATTGTAAAAAATATTTTACAATATAACCATTTAGATTACCATAACAATAACCTCATTTAACCATATTTCACAATATAACCTTATTATAAAACCATTTAGATCCAACATATATATATATATATATATATATATATATATATATATATATATATATATATATATATATATATATATATATATATATTCAGTCTATATATTTAAAATTACACATTCATGATCCCTTAGAGGATCAGAATTTAAAGAATCTTCACTTCCACTCAACCACCAGGATTTCCTGTACACAATTTCACTTCCTCTCTATTGTTTAAGCCGAAGTGCAAGGCGCAAATAATCCAGGAAACTATTCTGCGACAGAAAAGTCCTTAGCCTCAGTGGAAAAATGAACTCACAGAATAACTTTTATTTTACTAGAACTAAATGTTTATTGAAAACTAAAAAATATATTTGACAAATATAAATATTTATCTGCTGTTGAGTGAAAGGTGAAAACATGGTGAAAAGCTTACATTTTTCCATACTTTCCATGTTTACCCTTACCAAATAGTAGTATACTTCAAGTATATTTTTAAGTATACTTTATGTAGCAAGTATACAAATATCAGGTTCTAGTAGTATACTTGTAAGTGTACTGTTTCAATACTCTTTGGGACTAAATTTGCCCACTTTCTAGTATATAAAAGTATACTTTTAAGTATAATTTAAGTATAACAGTAGCAAACATTGAGTACACAACTAGTTTACTTCTATGTTTGTAGTTTGTACTGCAATTATACTAAAAGTGAACTTACAGGTATACTGATATACAATTTACTAATTAAATACTTTGTACACTTTGAAGTATAGTCTCAGTAAACTACTAGTTTAGTAGTTTTATACTGCAAGTATACTCGTAAGTTTTCTTTAAAGTGAACTTTACATCATACTTTAAGTATACTAAGTATAGTCTCAGCAAACTACTAGTATAGTAGTTTTATACTGCAGGTATTGAACATACAAAACATCCAAAGAAGAACAGCGTATCTGCTTGTAAACAAAATAATTTTATTCTAGCTTCATGCATTCTTTTTTTAAACACTTTAATGTGGGTAAGTTTCATAAAACATAAAGAAATCTGAAAAAAGACTATGAATTGGATTCAGAATGATAATCAAAACGTAGATGGAGTCGATCAACACCCAAAGCTTGACTGTAATTATTACCTCTTCATCGGTCGACATTTTATTCCATAACGTTACAGTTTTGATGCTGTTTCATGTCAGATGATCGTGTTAGATTACATGTGTTAGTATCTGTTGTTTCTTTTTTTGTTTTTTATTTTTGTTTTTTTGTTGTTTTTTTTTGGAAGTTGTGTACTAGTGCCCTCTACCATATAACAATGAAATCACGGATTCTAGGAGCACAAGGAATAGCTCAAATATATTTAGAGTTTTTGTAAGTATAAGTCAAGTATACTTAAATGTCATATTAAGTATATTTCTGAGGAGTACATAAAGCCCCATTTCTGAGAAGTACAGAAAAAGTAAACTAAAAGCATACTTTCCTATTTTTTAGTTTAAAAGAAGTATACTAATAGCACACTTGAATAAACTTCTTTTTCGTAAGGGTTTTTGAGTAGTATGTGATAATTTAATTTAAAACAAACAGCATTTCATTATTTGCTTATATTAAGGAGCGAAATCTCTTTCACTCACTCCTGAACACAGTGGCAGTTAGGAGCAGCGTTTCCCCACAGGATGAGTGTCTATGTTATAGGCACCTGATGAGACTGAACAGAGACCACAGCACTTTTGAGTGAAGTACTATGGGACATTTGCCAGAAGTTTGCACAGTCTCATATAAGAATAATAAACATTTCTAACAACAACAAACATTTCTACCCAGCTGAAATGTCTTATTTGCAAATTAGTAACAGTTAATGGACCATAAACATTTCAAATGGCACAATTATCAGTATTAACCAATTAGTTTAGCCTTTTTTTTTGCCTCTTTAGCAGTCAAAATGGTGTTGGTGCTGTTGCTAGAGCTTAACTGGAGGATTTGCAAATCTCTTCCTCTCTATATCTCTTGTTAATATGTTCCACTGCAAACAATGACACCATTGGGTTTTAAATTAGAAAGCCTAATTGTCCAACCAAGTGTAACGTCAATGTGAAACTAGGGAAATCCTACAAGACAAATATCTACTCTATATCTCCATGTTACACCAAGGCAAAAAAGTGTAATAAATTTGTTGACAGGTGGTCCTGGTGTCACTGATGGTTCCAGACTGCCGTGTTGTTTTTTCAGACAGGCAGATGATGTGTTAACAGCCAAGCAGGAATGTCTGCCTGTCAGGAAGTTTGTAGGCCAAAACCACTGGGATGCTTACAAAGTCTCAGACATAAAGGCAGCGTTACCTTACTGTGAGGGCTGAATAAACAGACACTGATGTATGTGTGGTAGCAGGGTCCATAATGAACACTCACTCAGCACCTAATGCAAGTAAAGATTTGGCCAGAACATAATACATAAAGAATTGTTTCAGTTGATTTGTAAGATTAAATCACTGTACTGTTGCTGAAGTGACGCGCACTATTCAAATGAATGTGTTCACATAAAAGGCCACCAAAACTAAGAAATATATCTAAAATATAAGAAACAATCATGATGTGATGATTTTGTGAACGATTAATGTGGCTAGTGACAATGTTTTGTACTATAAAAGAAAGAAACTACCAAAATAATTTACACAAAATAAAATTACTTAATGCAATTATATAAAATAAATTACTAATTAAATAATAAATAAATGAAAATTAAATAAAAAGTATATTAAAAGAGTTAAAATCTAAAATGTTTATAAAAGTACACACACACACACCCACAAAACACAGTGGTTTGTAAGCAAAATTTATGTATACATTTTCAACTGCCATTGGCAGATGTGGCAAAAAGTTGACCTCATTATGTGTGTGTGTGTGTGTGTGTTATGAAGAGCAAACTCTCACCTCTCTGTATAAGACGGTTTAGAGAGTCCTGAATCAGAGATATAGAAAAGCTCATAAATCATTGCCAAAAGCCTTACCCTCTCCCCAGCACCAGCTGGACGATGTCCTTAGCCCAGGAAAACAGTAACCCAGGTCCTGCTCAGCAGGACTATACGTTATGCAATAATCAGATAAAAACATCTAACAAAGACCCTGCTTTTCATTCCTATGCTAAAACTGGAGCACATCCACTCTTCATGTGATAACACTTGAGATGCATGCGTTCCCCGTCTCCTCTAAGCATGAGATACTTGTGAACCAGGACTCTGGAGCTTTTGCAGATATTTCCAGCATCTTGGATGTTATGTGAGAAAAATAACCGAGCAGCTAGGGGAAAATACTATTAGGATCTGAGAAGAATCAAATAGCTCAAGGTCTGACTCGGTACATGTTTAGCTTGTACGCTCTGGCATCTTTACAGATTTAAAGGGCTGCAAAAACAAACCAGTCATCCAAAGTGCGAGATTTTGCTGGAAGGGAAAAAACAATCTTCTAAGGGCTCTAAAGGTGTTGATACAACCCCGGAGAGGAAAAGCACAGCAGAAATGTGTTGCCTCAGCTCTAATGAAACCATTGTTGCTCAGGGAATTTATAGACTTCTGCACGGCTTGATGAGAGGAAATGTCTGAAATGTCGAGCCTAAAATTCACAAGACTGCTCACTTTATCTGTCAGTGGTGGGCACTTAAAATAATAATAATAATAATAATATTATATATAGACAATTTATCAAGTTCAACAAGGCTTCTTCAGTAGAAACCTATCAAAAATAAAAGCAAAAACAGACTTAACATTTGGATCTAATTATTAAATTAAAAATAACTCTTAACAGATTAACTACAAAATGAGCACTAAGTGGAGTTACATTTTAGTTTACCCACCCAAACATGCAAGCAAATGCAATGTATTGTAATGTGATAGAATTGTTCCACTTCTCTTTACTACCAAATAAACTGGCAAACAGTAACTGTAACAGTCTGTTAAGAATATTGAATGGCCAAAAGGATTACAAGCAAAATTAGGAACCCTTTCTAAAGCCTAATCCAGATTACTGTTTCAGAACATGGCTAAACTCAAATTAGACACAATAAACTGAGCAAAACACAGACTTAACATTATAAACAAGCCTGTACTGCTGCACTAGAAGATGTCTGGCTGGTTTGTGTTTTATGGGCATTGGGCCATTTTGGATTTAATGTAGATGATGTAATCTCCAGTTTTTCATGCGTTCTTTTCCTGAAGCTTTTCACGCCCACCAATCAAAATATCTGGACACATTGTGATGATGTGAAGCAGGATCTCCTCAGAGGTCAGGTTTACAGGGGCTCTGCTGCTGATAAATCTGGCGTTTCCTCTGAGCGTTAGGGTGTCTGGTGTCAACAAAGAAATTCCTACCTTTGAACAGCTGCCCGGGGAGTTCATGGTGGGCTGATGGCCAGACACACACTCCTTAAAGTTCTGACAGCCCGTGTAACCAGAAAATCCTGCCAAGCTATTCTGTACCCTTCCGCCCACAAACAGTCCATGCTATAAACAGCCTTAAATAAAAGAACTGCTGTCAAAGCACAAGACATGACCTTAGAAAGACCTTTCTATGACCAGCCAAAGCACATGCAGGTGCAGGTATCTATTCCTAATGGTGGTTAATGGACCATTTTCAACAAAAGCTACACTCTATTGACAACATCTGTTGCTCACCACAAAAAAAAACCTTGTCTCTTGGTTACCGAAAACATTTTTTTTTTTTTAAATATCAGCACAACTGACCCTTTGCTAAGCTCTGCCCCCTTGGTTACTTTTCATGTGTTTTGGCTGGTTGTTTCCAGGATAACAGTGTTTTGAAAATGCAATCCTTCAAAAATGGGTTTTATAGTACAAGTTTTATAAAATTATTTTCTTATCATCTCTGTGTAAACTATAAACAGGTGACCTTGTGAAAAATGATGTTGTATGCGTATTATGTGTTCAGGCTTGCGAGAAGTTCTTTACAAAGTGGCATCACCAACTACTGGCCTGGCATGCATAATACAGCGTTTTAATTGTTTTCAAGGATCCAAGTGAACGGGGATCACATTGACAACATTGTCCTCTATACAGTATGCAAAGCGTTTCGAAAATTTAAAGGAAATAAATGTAGTTTGTAGTATATTATTTTAATGTAAACATAACCTCAGTCAAGTTTCACAGAACAAGGAATGAACAGAAAGATTTTCAGTAAAAAATGATCATAAAGTGGTAAAAAATTGTTTTTACTTGGATTTTACTCTTACGCAGACTGAAATTAATTATGACATGGCAAAGCATCTTAGTGTAAAATTAAGCAGTAATCCAGTACATTGATCTGAAAGGAAAGCATTGTTTGAAAGCGATAAATGTTATATTAGTGTATGTGAACATAATGTTTCTACCGTGCATCAATACTGTGAAATCTTTAGTTGTTATGGACAAAACAGTAACCAAAATAAATATGAACATGAAACGATGTTATATACAAATACTCTATTGCATTAATTTCATTTGCAATGCTTCATGGGAGTGATGATCAGCCACTAAAAAAGTTAATTTCGCGCAATTTGTTTGTCACCATTCTTTAATTGGTGGTATTTTTGTTCCAGAATCATGGTTAATGTAGCTTTGAAATTTAAATAATGTGGACTGATGGCTTTAACACAAGCATGCACCATCAACCAACAACCTCATTGTTCACAGTAAGCTTTAGAAGTCATTAAAAATCAATCAATTATCATTCATATCATTAACAGTTGATTCCTCTGTAGAGAAAATTAATGGGATACATTCTTCAAGAACTTGACTGCTGCACTCTATTATAAAGTTATATAATTGATATCATGGTTGATTTGATTTCACTGGAGCTCTATGAAGTCATACAGGTTCCAAAATTCAATGACATCTAATAAAAGCGTCATGCAGCACAATGCTGCAATTGTGTCCCAAAGAAAAGCCTAGAGTGGCAAGCCGGGGCAGCACTCAAACAAGCGCTGTCATGGAAACACTTGTTTTTGCATGAGAGGAGGAGGATGTAATACCCCCTTAAGGGGAATCTCATGAAATCTACTGGAAGTTGACAATGCAGTGACTCATTATGTGGTGACTGGACATTATCCTACACAATCATGAATACAAGACAAAAGAGGAGAGCAAAACAGCTCTTTTCAAACGTTTCAATTAAACCACGCTGTTCTGACTTGAACATCAGCCCAAAACCATTATATGAGGAACTGTACAGCTGTTTTTTAAAAACTGTGCAAAACAGGCTGGGTCAACACCTGCCTAAAGGCATAGACGGACACACTAAGATCTCCAGCAGTCAGTTTGTATTAGTGTCTTGGCTGGCCTTCCTTTGTCCCAAATCAGAGGTGGCGGCTCTAGGTGTCAGCTTGATTAGGACGGTGATGTGCATGCCGTGCCACTGTAAAAACCCACCAGGATAACAATATTTCACGCTCTGGTTGATACTTTGCACCGTGTTTTAGCTCACAGCTGTAAAGCCATGCTGCTTAACAGAGATGCAAGATCATTATAAATATATATGTATGTTAATGTTTAGAAAAAAATCCTATATGTACACACAAATGTATGCTAAGATCAGTGTCAAAATTCCTGAACATCAAGATGAAACTAGATGAGTATAGGGAAGTTGCAGTGTAATGCTGTTTTTGTGTTGATATTGTGTTGTTGTGCTGGGTTAACTCGGATTCATAATTCTTGAAGCTGAGAAGAAAAGTAACCAGTTTGTTTCTACATAGCAATATCACACTTAAAAAAAGTATAGATTTTGGTGGAAAGAAGCAGGATGTAAAAATTCTAAGAAAATAATGATGCTGGAAAATGAGTCATGCTGCGCTAATTAGCTGCTCTGTTCCCAATCCCAACCAACATAATTATTCATATTAATTTACATTTAAAGACTCTTCACTCTTTGGAGCCTGGGACAGGTTTAAAGGGCACACTCTGATGTTGGCGTGACATGATTAGATAGACAGACAGACAGACAGACAGACAGACAGATAGATAGATAGATAGATAGATAGATAGATAGATAGATAGATAGATAGATAGACAGACACAAACTGTGTTGAATAACATTATCTCTTACTGGTTAAGACAAACAAATTCCCAAACAAATTCATTTTCAAAAACAACTTATTAATATGTATGACTTACTTAATATGTGCATAAAAAGATCTCACTGGAAGGGGAATGATAATGCACTTTGGTGCTTTTGCCTGGATTCCTTGATCTATTCTGGTCTAATAATGTTATTTATTCATATATATCTATAACTTTCAGGGAAACCTTCACACGTTTTTGAATGAATCTGTCTTAAATGTTTCCTATCAGCACAACAAGGACAGCTTAGTCAGCGGAGCCTTTTCCAGCAGACTGCATTGCAATAAAACATGGATAAAAAGGATCCCAGTCTTTTAAAACGTCATCCCGGGTCCTTCTCATCTCTAGAACTGGGAACTCACACATGGTTTTATGATGTGGCTTTACCTTTAGGTCTCTCTTCAAAGGGTCTCAGTAAATGCTGGAGTCCAGTAATGAATTTCTGATGTGGGTCAAAAAAACCTCTAATGACTTTGCAGGATAGAGATAACTAACCACAAAAAGAGTGAACAAATGCTGACATTCAAAGTTTCAAATTCAGTATCCAGACTTTCTTTAAGTTTCTCTATTTTAATGATTCAGAGATAAGGCAGAACTCTTAGGCCTAAAAATCTGTGGCTGAGTTTGTGAGCTACTTAGTACAAGCACCAATGGAGTGCATAAGAGAAAAGAAGCTCCAAGCCCACATTAATATTCATTGGGAGTTGCTGAGGGAGAAAAAGGGTCCACAAAAGAATTTGCACAAACAGCTCCTAAAGATCCGCTTGGTCCTGTGGTGACAAACTGCCACCAGACCAGAGTAACAAAACTAGAGCAAGAAAATCAATAAAACTGTCCTCAATTTCCAATTGTCCTGTACTTTTTAGGATCGTATTTGTAAGATAAGTCATTTGTTTAAACTAACATTAATGGCAAACAAATAAGAATTTAATACAGGTATACAGTCTCAGTATAGCAGAGACTGGGGCCTGATGTCACACAGGGGAATTGTTACAATGTTTTGAGTCCAATTACAAAATGTTTATTTTTCTCTTAATGTGTTGGCCAATACAATGTTTCGATAGTTATTTATGCCACATTATATATTTTTAATCTTGCTGTTCATAATAATAATAATAATAATAATAATAATAATACTCTGCTGACAAGTCCATATAATGCTGTGACAGGTTACCGGTTGAGCAGGTTGTCACAACAGGTCAGCATGTGTTCAAATAACTATCCCTTGATGTAACAGAATATATATATATATATATATATATATCTATATATATATATATATATATATATATATATATATATATATATATATATATATTCGTTAGCAAAGACTTTAAAATAATACCTAATCAAACATTCAAATATAAACCTACCCTGAGCGAAATATTTACTGCCAAAAAGCGAGACAACTTACCCCGCTCTCCCCTTTATATACACTTTCATAATAAATGCATAGGCTACTCATACAAATAATTATGAACTACGGAGGTTAAAGAGACCGGCGGCGGTAGGTAGGCCTTTCACTGTACCTCTCAGTGAACTTTAACTTATTTTTTTTTTTATGGAAGTAATAGTGTGGGTGGTTTTAAAATACGAAACGATACTAACTTTACTAGCCTGGAGTTAGTTATTAGATAATGTGCAATGTGTAAATCAAGATAGGAATGACGCACATTGCTACATACAACAGTTTTTCTGTAGCTCAAAGCCCGTTTAAATAACTTATTCACTTTACAGATACACCGCAGGGTCATCTGAGGGGCCGAACAGATTGAAATCCTTTGTTTCTCAACTGTAACTCCCATAAAGCTCTAAAGTAAATGTGCACAAAAGCAACGGCTGTGAGCGCAGATGCGGCAGTTACATAATAAAACCACGAGTCAATGTTCCGTTCTCCACGGCGGAGCCGCGCCACACAAACATCACGTTCAAAGACGGATGCTACAATCTCAAATCAAACTCACCAACTAGGGTCGGCAGGGATTTCGCCAGCGTCCTCCAAGCACTAGAGAGGAAAAGCAAAAGAAAAAAAGAGCGGGAGGTGTGCGGTGGACGCATTCTCACAGCAGCATCGTCAGATCCTCCTTAAGTAGCAGTTCATCCATGTTTCGTTGCGGGATGGCACAAGACTGACTGCTCCGAAGTGCGGTTGCCACGGGTGCCCACTCCCTTCCCAAGTACTGCTCCGCTTCTTTCAGTCCTGTTGTCCCAGATGGGAGGGGGATATTTTGGAGTGCAGTGATTCCATGCGCCCTCTGTCGGCCGAGGCGCATGCAACTTCGTTTGGATAATTTGAAGGCCGTTTCCAGCGTTCTACCCACCCCTAAATGATAATTGACTGAAAATATACTCACCCTCAGGTCATCCATGATGTAGATAAGTTTGTTTCTTCATCAGAACAGACTTGGAGAAATTTAGCATTACATCACTTGCTCACCAATAGATCCTCTGCAGTGAATGGGTGCCGTCAGAATGAGAGTCCAAACAGCTGATAAAAACACTAATCACTAATCCACAAATAATCCACACAAATCTAGTCCAGTAGTTAATGCCTTGTGAAGTGAAAAGTGGCATGTTTGTAAGAAACAAATCCTTCATTAAGGCATTTTAACTTTAAAACATTGCTTCTGGACAAAATATGAATTAATAATAGGACTTGGCCTTCATAATAATGCTTCCTTCAGTGAAAAAGTCCATCCCCTGTTATCCTCCCACATCAAAATCCCCAAACATATGTGTTAAGAACTGTTTAGGATGATTTTCATTTGTAAACAGTGCTTGATTTACGCACATTACTCCTAAATCAGGAGAGACAACTTTTTCACTGCAATATTATGGACAGAGGGTTGGTATTTCAGCTGGAATCAATGATTTACAGTTAAAATACCTTAATGATGGTGGATTTGTTTATTACAAACATGCAGCTTTTCGCTTCACAAGATGTTTATTGACGGGCTGAAGTCACGTGGATTACTTATGGATTATTGTGTTTTTATCAGCTATTTGGACTCTCATTCTGACGGCACCCATTCACTGCAGAAGATCCATTGATGAGCAAGTGATGTAATGCTAAATTTCTCCAAATCTGTTCCAATCAAGAAACAAACTCATCTACATATTTGATTTGAATCAATTTTTCCGCGCATTTTATAGTTAACTACTCCTTTAAGGCTATACTTAATATTTTTTATAAATGAAGCTTTGCACAAATAAATTAACAGCGTGTTTGAGAAATTATTAAAATGACACACAAGGCAAAGACTGGAGACAAGTAAGGCTTCAGCTAAATGTAAACTACTGAGTGCACTTCTAAGAGCCACACACCATTGTTTTATGATTCTTATCCATACAGGGTTCACTGTTTTTGCCTCACAAGTCATGAAAATGTACTCACATCATTAAACTGAGCTCACAAACAAATGTCTAATTTCTTACTCAAACCCAAATCATTGTGATTTCACATATCAGTGCAGGCATTTTAATGACTGACAAAAACAACAACAGCAAGGAAGAACAGCAGAAATTAAATGGGTTAAAATGAGGGAATTATATGAATTATGATTTTTGGTGACATATTGTTAATGAATTTTGGTGCAAATTGTTCATAAATTAGATTAAATGAACGTGACAGTTTAAATAACAATGGTTTATGAAAAAGGCTCAGTGTTCATAGTCTGTGTTCTACAGCTCAATGATCTGATAATGAGTGATAATCAAAATGCATCCTCACCCATCTGAAATACTTCAAATGTTACTAATAATAGTTTGTTTTTCACCCATCTGAAATACTTCAAATGTTACTAATAACATTTGACAATAGACAATGCTCATTTATCTACATATTTATCTACATTTCTTTAATATTAAAGCATATTAGATAGAATGATTGTTGAAGGTTAATGTGACACAGAAGACTGGAGTAATGATGCTAAAAATTCAGCTTTGCATCACAGGAATAAACTACATTTTAAAATATATTAAAATACAAAACAGTTCTTTTTGTAAATTTTTTTCACAATATTACTGTTTAGTTCAACTAAATTTAGCTTTGGTGAGCATAAGAGACTTCATTCAAATGATCCCCAAATGCTGGCTTTATAACCATAGTACATATTTAATGCAATTACAGAAAAATAGAATAAAATTAGCAAACAACTTAAAAAAAAAAAAAATAAAAAAATGTGATGTCTCATCAAGATGTCTCGTTAGGTTCTCCACTCAGTTGCTGCATGTCATCGCCATCATCTTCACATGGAGGACGGTTACGCTTGAAAAAACCCACCTTAAACATACAGTGTTGTTTGTTAAACTCAATGGAGGTTTATGTGGTTAGCATACATATATCTGTTTTACAGTGATATGCTTTGTTTGTTACTGGCCAGGAGCCCTGTATGGGACAAAGCACCCTCTGCTGTTCACCATATAGAAGTACCTTCCAGAAGATGGCGCTCAGTGCAGCCAGTAGAAGCAGTCCAGCGATGACTGACACTACTATCCACCACACAGGTACCTCCTCTTGTCCATCTGGGCGTCTCCATACTATATTTGTATGTGTCTAGATAGATTTACAAGGAGTTTTAATGAGGAGTTGCTTATATTTTATGATACAAACCAACCAAAGAACTAATGTCTCACCTCTGCTTTTCCTCTGGGCAGCACATCTGGCTTGATTTTTGAGGGCACATCTGCCACCTCATAGTGAGCCGTGGAGTGAAGAACGAAATTCACATATGGTCTCTGGGCAGCAAATGGAGATAGAAACAGAGAGAGAAAGAGCTATGAATATCAGATGATTTCATCAAATGCCTAGTGTTTGATCTTTAAAGTTTTGCCCACCTTTAAGAAGGTTTGTACCCACAGTCTGCTCATCACTCTCACTATGGCCCTCTCATCTCTCTGCAGTCCTGCAGCCTCACACTCAAACCGAAGACACTGCTCACCACTAGAGCAGTTCTGCACAGTTAGAGATATAACAATGTCACATGAAAGATGGAGGCATTTGTACAAGCTATGTGCTTAAACTGTAGAATTATCAACATTTCTATGAATAAACAGCTACTGGTAACAAGAGGGACCAGTCTGTGATATCACCCTATACTGGCAAAGAACAAAACAAAACAAAAACAAACAAAAAAACAACAACAAAACAAAACAACACAAAAAACAACAAAACAAAACAAAACAACATAAAATACTTTTGCATTTTATCAAAATACAAAATATTTGTTTTATTTGATGCAAATTGCTATTCTTCAAAGTATTCTGAAAAAAGACGATTTGAGTTTCTACATAAACATTAAGCAGCACAACTTAACGTTGATAAAAATAAGACATAAGACATAAGTTACTTGAGAACCAAATCACCGTATTGGAATAATTTCTGAAGGATCATGTGACACAGAAGACTGGAGTAATGGCTGCTTAAAATTCAGCTTTGCATCACAGGAATATTTTTAAAATATATCAAAATAGAGAACAGGTATTTTAAATTGCAATAATATTTCATAATATTACTGTTTTTACTGTATTTTTGATCAAATAAATGGTAAGCAACTTTCAACAACAATAAAAAATCTGAATTATTCCAAACCGTACCACATGGACAGTATTTTGCCACTGCTGTTCATATTCTGCTTTCTGTGACAGGTCACGTTTGTTGAAATGATGAACATGGGTACTGGAGGGCTTCATCTTTACTAACTGTGGACCAAGATAAATAGCAAAGGTAGCAGTAATTGCCATTGCATAAACTGTATTATACTTACAAAAAATATATCATGATTTTTTTGTACATGGTACCATAGATATACCACAGTATCTTGGAGTGATATGTAAAACCCAACAGTTATGATTATAGTAATCATTCAGTATCATAATCAGTATCAGTATAGTATGTATTAAAATAAATGGCAATACTGTGCTACAGTACCACCACAATATACTGTTGTTAGGGTAAAATCCAGTGTTTACAGATATTGGTGTGCTTTTTTTAATAGTTTATAAAGTGTGTTAAGATTATATTTGCTGACAAATGACTTGTTCAGAGAGTTTAATTTAGAAATGATGGTCAGTAGGGGGCACTCTCACCCCATGTGGGTCGATGTTGGAGTAGTCTGTCTGACAGGAGATGAGCTCTTCAGAGGCATTAGCAAACACATAGAGCAGATAGGACTCATTTTGTGAAACAGGAAACTCCAGTGTAAGATTAACGTTGACTGGACTGGGGCCCATGTTTCTTAGCTGAGACAGGAGAGTAAAAACTTTATGCATTAGTATTGCGAAACCACTTAAGTGAAGGTATTAACTGTAATCCTAGACTGAGCATATTACCTCATATACATGCTCTACGAGTGGGCCTACTTCATCCAAGTCTTCTGGGAAATCCTTCGGCTCCCATTTAGCAATAGGCAGGACACAGTCAACCGGAGAAGAGACTCTGTAACAGTGTTAATTTAGTGTCATCAATAAACATTTACAGATTTTGTTAATATTTTGAATTGGCCTTTTTTTTTCATTTTCATTTTAAAGTGTTGGTAATTTGATTGTGCAGTTTTTGTGTGTAAGTTGTCATTTTTATTAGTTTTATTATTATTATTTTTTAATATGTCTATATAGTTTTTTAAGGTTTGTTGTTTAGTTGTATTATTTTAGTACTTCATCATAAAAATAACAAAAATGAGAATGTTGCTTTGACTCTACTTTTTAGCCAACACATCATTAACTTCCTTCAATTTCAGTTTCAGTGCTTTTTTTTGTAATGGGGGAAACAAAATGATATAAGAAAATGCCAGCAGCAGCACTAACCCACGCATCTCCAGGGAAGCTACAGCATTAACATCAACCTGCAATTGGACCAGGTTACTGTCTGGGTTCTGGCTGTTCTTACTGAAAACAATAAGAGAGATCAATTAGAAGAAACAGAATATGATGATTGTTGTTTAGCATTTTTTATGGAGCAGACAAGCTAGCAAAACAGAGACATCATTTGTTCTGTTTTGTTAACAGCACAGATGGTTTGTTTTTATGAATGTTCACACCTTCGTATTTGCATTTGGAATGTGATGTGGTCCTCCACCTGTTCCAGGCCACCCATGCTGAAGTAAAGACCTGCTTTCAGCTGAATGAGAGAAAACAACCGAGAGCGACATTTTCTTTAACAGGCTGAACATGAATGGTCACCCAAGGTGGGTCATTATGTTGATCATGTCACCCTGACCTGATGTCCAGCCTCCATGGGGTTTCCCAGATCACAAACCACAATGACTGAGCCGTTCTCCTTTTTCTGACCACACCCCAAGTGAGTGAAGTTCTGCACAACACATTTTACACCTTAATGTGACTCAAACCAGCAATAATGCTACTATTCACATGAACATAAAATAAGTGTGATGACAGAAAGGGGCAGTCAGATGTCAATTGTTAGGCTTGCTCTAGTTGTCTGGCCAACACACACACACACACACACACACACACACACACACACACACACACACACACACACACACACACACACACACACTAATAATATATATATATATATATGTAAATATAATATTAATATTAGACTAAACACCTCAACATTATACACACACACACACACACACACACACACACACAGACAGACAGATAAACACAAAAGAACATAAAATTCATAAAAATTTAACTAAAATAAATCATAAAAACCAAAATAAATAAATAATTCTTTCTTTACAAAATAACTCTCAGACTGAATAAACTCACCTTTTAATGTGTTGTCACATTTATTGTTGTTCAGTGAATTTTCATAATTTTTATTTCAATAGGAATCCATGCAAATTGGAATTATGCTTACAAGCAGAAGCTTTCTTTGTGCAGATTTTGCGCTGGGTTCAAGTTTGTCATGCAAATTTGCCATGTTGACCAACATGGTTTAAAAGTGACTTCTATTTGATCTGTGCTTCATGTTTGCTACACTTGACAATGGACATTTCTGCCCACAAAATTATGCCAAAATTTCACTAATGTGACAACACCTTAAGGCACACCACTAAACATTGTTGCTTTTTTGTAAGCAAACCTGATATAAATTTCTCAGAGTACAACAGTAAACGGTCTGTTCACACACAACAGCATGATTGGAATTGATGTTCTGTAACTTGTGATCCTGTCTGCAACAAACAGGAAGTGACTAAACCCTCACCTCCTGGTTGCTCACTACACCCTGATAATGCGTGTGTGCCGGCGGGCTGATATATAGCTCAGTCTCATATGCTCCCTCTCCTTGATTCTCAGCCTCGATAATCAGCAGCGCTGGATTCTCATCTCCGATCAGGATTGGATGTGTTGACCTGTTTTTGACAAATGTTTACTTCTCTGTAACCGGTTTATAACTATAACTGTGACAAGATAACAAAGGAACTTACGCTACTGCCTTCAACCTCAGGTCTGGTATACAGATGTTATCTTGACCACAGTTTAGTATTATCCGTGTCTAGATACAACAAAAGCTTTCAACAGGTTCATATAAACGTGTACGTGTCGCTGTAATGACAAAAACTATATATTCCAGCCTTCACCTGTCCAACGGCGACACTTTGTCCATGCAGCACTGCATCTTTGGGGTTAGCCAGGCTGTAGTTCACTGAGATGAAGATTGGACTCAGCTTGTCCTTAAACTCAGGCTACAAAGGAATAGAATGAGATGAAAGATTACCCACTGAAAAAACTGCAACAGCTTGCATTTTAAATGACAAAAAAAGGATACGTGAGAGAATTTGAATGCAGCAAGAAAATCACATGAATGATCTGTTGTGCAGTTGGGAGCACAAAAGCATTTCAGTTTGTACTTAGCGCTAACTAGATCTAATTTATGAGTGTATATAGTTGTTGTACTCTCAACAGCACTCAAAACATCGTTCTGCGATGTGAAGGTCACTGGACTCGTGCGTCTCAGTTCCTGCACATCAGTATTTTGAAAAATAGTTGAAGAGGATGAAACACCACCACAGGTAGTAGGTAGTCGGCCGTGAAGTTCTTGCAGACATCTGCTGAGTTTCTCTCCACTGAGAGATGGAAGTAAGCGTACGGTTGGTTGGAGTCCAGTATCAGTAGGAGGGTTCGTCTGGCCATGCTCTGCTTCATTCTGTCCAGCTGAAGCTCCGTGTTTAGCACTAGAAAAAAAAAATATGTTGCAAACAGTTCAAGAACTCACAAATCTTTTATGACACCTTCAATGCACCCAAATATTTTCTTTTAAGACCCTTTATATGTATATGTATTATCTATCTATCTATCTATCTATCTATCTATCTATCTATCTATCTATCTATCTATCTATCTATCTATCTATCTATCTATCTATCTATCTATCTATCTATCTATCTATCTATCTATCATGACAACTCTCATAAGATTTTAGCATAGTAATGGATATGACAGTGCAGTGCAGGGTTTCAGGAACTCTGAAAGCGCACTGACAAATGCTCTAGTAAATGCTCTAGTGTATGCTAACCAGCCCATTAAACTATAAAGCAGCAAGCGCTTTGGCTGCGTTTGCCACATGAACCAATTTAGTTTGTGCCAAGGAGTTTATCGCTGTAAATATCATTGGTTTGCGTTGAAGACCCATCAGCCTGCGCCATCTAGAGTTTCATGACAGAACTTGGCATATATATATGTTAGCCTCAGGACACTTTGCATTATTAGGGATGCTTATTACCACTATGTATACCACTATTAATAATTTCATATGGATCACATACCAATCTTCTCAGGAATCCTGTGGCCAGCAAACACTGATGCATGTGGATGCCATAATTTATAAAGCTATGGAAAAGAGAAAACAAGTGCTTATTATAAATATTCTACAGAAATACTACAACTATGTGGGTTTGAATTCAAGGCATGCAGACAATATGGATTACATCACTGATCAATGAAGGTCCTTGATGCATTGTGATTGTGCATTAGTCCTAAAAAAAGACGTGGGTGCAGTCAATAGCTTACTGTACCATTGCTGACCCGAACTCTGCTAATCCTTGAGAAGCTTTTCATGGCTGACTAATCAAGCATGAATGTCAGCCACTTGAATCATGATGACATGAAGCTGTCTCTTGTACTAAGTTCAGATGCATTACCAAGTAACGAAGGTGCTGCTTTGGTGGAGTTGACAGAATTGGTCTTCGGGGTTCAAAAGATCAGGGAAGAATGAAACTCGAGCCTGTGTCCTCACTACAGCCTGTGCCCTGATAAAGCCAAACACATTATTGATCCAACACGCAGAATCACTTCAGTGGTTCTCAACTGGTGGGTCACGAGTCACGACCCACAGCAGGCAAAAAATGCTAAATTTTCCCGTAATATCAAAGGCTGTGTGTACCATCAAACTCTTTGGCATGTTTTTTTATTTTTATTTTTTATTTTTTAATTTTTTTTAACCAATGGTTTTTTTTTTTTTTTTTTTTTTTTTTTTTATTTTTTTTTATTAGGTGTGTGTTTGGGAATGGTTTTTGAAAAATAGTCTTTATAAAAATCTGGGATATTTGTAGCAATAGCCAAAAAATACATTGTATGGGTCAAAATGATTGATTTTCTTTTGTGCCAAAAATCATTAGGATATTAAGTAAAGATCATGTTCCATGAAGATATTTTGTAAATTCCTACCCTAATTATTCAAAACTTAATTTTCTGGTTAGTAATTCATTTGGACAATTTTAAATGTGATTTTCTCAATATTTTGATTTTTTTTTTTTGCACCCTCGGATTCCAGATTTTCAAAATAGTTGTATTTCGGCCAAATATTATCCTATCCTAACAAACCACTACATCAATGGAAAGAAAAAAATTAACTCTTATGAATTTTTTTTTTAATTAATTTATTTATTTTTTGTGGTCCAGGGTCACATATTTAGACTTTATACAAGTGTGCATATAATTTTATATTACGTTTGGTATGGTATATGGTACATGGATATTTTCATGGTAATATTAATTAATTAATTAATCAATAAATATTATTATTAAATAAATAAATACATGATTATTTGTATTTTATGAATATATTAATTATTGTTCATGTTTTATTCATTTATTTTATTAATGAATTATTTTTATTTTATCTTTATAAGATATTTCACAGCCCTTTTTTTCTTCTTCATATGATACAGTCATTTTGGTACTGTGTTGAGTCACCACTTGATGTCCAGTGCAAAATCCAGGTCCTGAATTAAAACCAGTTGAGAACCTCTGGTTTAAACCAATATACTGAAAATTATGAAGCATATATAACCATATGATTACAATAAATAATTTAAGGGTTTTTACAGTAATTTGGATGATTTTAAACAGGTACCTGTAGGTTGCTACTTTGCTCGCACCCCAAGCGCCAATAATGAGATCTAAAGGGGGAAAACCCAAAGTATGTTATATGCCTTGAAATCCAGAATGGGTCTACCCAGAGAAAGATTAAGGTACATGACAGTCATGTTAAACTGGAGGAGGGGGGGGGGGGGTACTACTTTGTCTGGCAGAAGAGACCTAATAGATCAGTCACCACAGACAGAGAGTGAGATAAAGAGTGCCAAGAGTCCCTCTCAAGAGCAGGTGCTGTGTGTCAAAAAGCATTGCCATGTCCACACTGGACCCCAGTGTCAGAGCCCATTTCCATTTATATCTGTAATAAGAAGGCTGTGGCACTGACTAAAGCATTCCTGTCTCATGGTGACTCAGACAGCCCTTCTCTCCTCCCAACGGATTGTGGGAAGGGGCTCTTAGTGGAGATTGTTCACAACAGACATTCAATCTTTGAGGACAATCTCTAAAGCTCAGGTTGGCTCTACCATTCGGTTATTTGTGGGTTTTGTACTCTAAGCATGACTCATAGGTGGCTTCATGGGGTTGTTGGGAAGGGTTATGGGTATTTTGATGCAGTGACCCAGCTGAGGTTTACTGGTCAGATTTTAATGGAAGGTAATGGGAGGAGCACAGTGGTCCCAGGGTTCTGGTGAAAAGAGCTAGCATTTGCTGACATTGGTTGGAGACAAAATTTAAAAAAGGAACAAAATAAAATTAATTTAAAGGTAAAATTAATTTAAAGGGATAGTTCATCCCAAAAAATTAATCTCATCTGTAGTACTTTCTTTCTTCCAATGAACACAAATGGAGATCCATACAATGAAAGTTTCACCATACTTTTATTATGGCTTTATATTATTTTATGTATCTCATTGTATTTGTTGATTTTCCTCTATTCAGTTCTATAGAAGAAATAAAGCCTGACTGCTTTCCAGTATTTTTAAGTAATATATAACATACCTGGATATCCATTATCATCAATATCTGTCCCTCCTCTCATGCTGAAGCCAAACATTGGAGGATCTTTGAGGGTCTTAAACGGGCTCTCAATGACCTGAACATACTGGTTGCTCAAGCCATCACTCTGACCCAGGTAAATAAACACTTGACCTCCTTCACCAGAGCCAGGTGCCCCAACAGCCACATCTGAGGATAAAGGAATAATAAATGAAAATAATGAAATAGAGAAAGAATAACAAATTATATATATATAGTGTTTCTTCAGCCAGTAAAGTAAAGAGTATAAATTACCTCATAATTAACAGTAAAAGTTAGTATTTAGCAAGAGAATGCATAGTAAAATATTGGTAAAATTGTGTTATTATACATTATTCGAACTTCTGATATTAGTATGAGTTTGTTTATTTATTTTTGAAAGAAACTAATGCTTTTGGTCACCAAAATTGGTCAAAAGTGACTGTACAGACAAAAAAATTTTATTTATAATATAAATGTGTCACAATTTCTACAAAAATATTAGGTTGCATAACTGTTTTCAACGCTGATAATAATGAGAAATGTTTTTTGAGCGGCAAGTCATCATGATTTCTGAAGGATCATTAAACACTGAAGACTGGAGCTTAATGATGCTGAAAATTCAGCTTTGCATCACAGGAACTAAATGACATTTTCAAATATATTCAAATATAGAAAACAGTCACTTTAAAATCTTATAATACTTAAATATATTACTGTTTTTGATTTATATTTAATTGGAAAATGCAGACATGGTGATATTTGAACAGTAAAGTAGTTATTAGATTATTTGGATAGTATCTAAAAGTATTTTTATTTTTTTATTTTTTGTACAGTTTAATCTCTTTTAAACCTTAAGCACTAGAACTCAACATGAATCTGAATTATATTGTGACAGACGAAGAACACCTGACCGATTTAGGTCAAATCACTTTCAGATGCTGCTTTCATAGCTGAGAAAAATGAGACTGCTTGAGCTCCTGCTGTTTTTAAGTGACAAGATTCATTTGCTTGTAACTAGAAAAAAATAAGATTCTGGTGCTGAATGTAATTTTGTATAACAGCAACCACAATGCCTAATGTAAAAGACTTTACAACCTGTAAAGATCAATGCTTGGGCCTACTGTCTGCTTTTTCATCAGATTTGTCTTGTGTCTTCATGTTATTTTCACTGCAAATCCTGCTCTATAATGTCAGATAAGTCCTTACCATTAAAGCCATCATGGTCGATGTCTCCCAAAGGGGCTATAGCACTGCCAAAACGCCCAAAGGCATATGTCCCTGTCAGGATCTGGTTGGGTCTGGAGGAGAAGGAGAAGCCCTTTCTTTGCAGGTAAACATAGACTTGTCCCACTTCTCAAATTTCTGAGTGGATAACTGCTCCATAAAAAGAGGTGCTCCAATCAGGATGTCATCACACCTGATGACCACAGAGAGGGTATAATTCATCTCATAAAAACATTTGATCAATTCTCATGAACTACCAGAAAGAGAAATTGGTCTCTGCAGGAATGATTTACCCATCTCTGTTGATGTCTGTTACTGCCACAGAATGTCCAAAATAAGACGCTATCTACAGAAAAGCAGACAAAAAGTATCATTACTGCATTAAAAAAAAAAGGTAACATACACTACCATTCAAAATAATTGGGGATCGGTTAGGATTTTTCATGTTTCTGAAGTCTCTTTATGCTCACAAAGTCTGCAATTATTCAATCAAAAAATATGGCAAAAAACAGTAATATTATGAAAAAAAGTATTACTATTCAAAATAACTGTTTTCTATTTTAATACGTTTTAAAATGTCATTTATTCCTGTGATGCAAAGCTGAATTTTCAGCAGTCATATCACATGATCCTTCAAAAATCATCCTAATATGACAATTTGGTTCTCAAGAAAATGTATTATATTATGAAACAGTTGTGCTGTATGTGGAAACCGTAATACATACATACATACATACATATATACATATATATATATATATATATATATATATATATATATATATAATCTTTCAGGATTCTTTAATGAATAGAAAGTTCAAAATAACATTTGTTTGAAACTTTTTAACAACTTTTGAACAATATAATGTGTGTAATAGCTGAAGAAAATTATATATATATATATATATATATATATATATATATATATATATATATATATAGGTGCGTTTCAAAAAAATAGAATATAGTGAAAAAAAAATAAATTTTTATTTTAAAAAAGTGAAACTTTCATATATTTTAGATTCATTACTTCATCAAAAGTTTTTGTTTTGTTTTAATTTCGATGATTAGAGCTTACAGCTCATTAAAGTCAAAAATCCAGTATCTCAAAATATTAGAATATTTTCTAAGATCAATCAAAAAAAAGGATTATCAAAATGGAAAAGTTCAAGTTCTTTGAAGTATGTTCATTTATGCACTAAATACTCATTCGGGACTCTTTTTAGCACAAACTCCAGCATCAGTGAGGTGTGGCATGGAAGCAAATCAGCCTGTGGCTCTGCTGAGGCACTATTGAGCCTTCAGCACATCTGTATTGTCGGATTGACTGTTTCTCATATTTCTCTTGAAAAATACCCCATAGATTCCATATGGGGTTCAGGTCAGGCATTTTGGCTGGCCAATCAAGCACAGTAACGGTGGAAGTGGTTGTGGCACTGTGGGCAGGTGCTATGTCCTGCTGGAAAAAGAAACCAGCATCTCCATAAAGCTTGGTAGCAGATGGAAGCATAAAGTGCTCCAAAATCTCCTGGATTCACTTTGGACTTGCTAAATCACAATAGATCAACACCAGCAGACGTCACGTCAGCCCAAATCATCACTGACTTCTGAAATTTCACACTGGACTTCAAGCAGCTTGGATTCTGTGCCTCTCCAGTCCTCCTCCAGACTCCAGACCTTGATTTCCAGATGAAATTCAAAATGTGATTTTATCTGAAAAGAGGGACTTTGGACCACTGAGCAACAGTCCAGTTCTTTTTCTCCTTAGCCCAGGTAAGATGCTTCTGACGTTGTTTCTGTTTCAGAAGTGGCTTGGTAGCCCTTTTCTTGAAGACGTCTGAGCTTGGTGACTCCAGCTTCAGTCCACTCTTTGTGAAGTTCTCCCAAGTGTTTGAATCACCTTTGTTTTGACAGTATTCTCAAGCTTGCGATCATCCCTGTTGCTTTGTGCACCTTTATACCCAATTTCTTCCTTCCAGTCAACTTTGCATTTAATATGCTTTGATACAGCACTCTGTGAACAGCCACTCCTTTCTGTGATTACCTTCTGTAACTTACTCTCTTTGTGGAGGGTGTCAGTGATGGTCTTCTGGACCATTGCCAAGTCAGCAGTCTTCCCCATTATTGTGGTTTTAAGGAACAAGAGATACCCAGAATTTATTTTGTAGGGATGGTCATTTAATTAAACTCATATTCTAATATTTTGAGATAGTGGATTTTTGACTTTCATGAGCTGTAAGCTCTAATCATCAAAATAAAAAATAAAAAATAAAACATTTTAAATGTTTTACTTTACATGTAATGAATCTAGAATATATGAAAGTTTAACTTTTTGAAATGTTACAAAAAATTTTTTTTTCACAATATTCACATTTTTTGAGATGCACCTGTATATGAAAAAAATCACTGACCCCAAACTTTTAAACAGTACTGTAATAGCTTAACAATAATAGACTATTGAGAACAAATTAAACAGAATTTCACTAGTTCATATCCTGTATTACAAATCAAATCAAATAACCTGGATGCCACTAATCGCCTTCATGATTTGCAGGGGCTCAGTTGCTCCATTTATTATTTTAACCTAAAAACAAGCATAGTACCAACAACAAATTACCCGATCAACTCCATAATCAATTGTGTAACTGTACAAGAGGATAATTGAAGTGCATAATCATCCATGTAACAGTGTAAAGAGCGCTTACAGAGCCTGCGGTGTGCAAATCGTTTGGGACGCCAACAACATAATCTGCAATCATCGACAAATAAAAACAGTGCAGATAAGAGCTGCAGATGAAAGTCATGTTGCATTTTTAAACTGAATATATGAAAAAAATTAAATGGCTTGTTATTTATACTTATCACCTGTGATGCTGTCTTTATTAAAATGGCCAGCAGCAACAGAGTATCCTATGATGCAGAACAATAACAAAACTTCACTGGATGATTTTATCATCATACTGTACTTATTATATATAAAAAAGAGATAACTTAGTCTCAGTTTCTAATGTCAGACATCACATCTTACCCAGATACAGGTCGTAGTAGTCAAATCTTTCTGGAGTTTTGGTCTCATCTCTCACTGAGATGGGGGAGAATGTACTGCCACTGCTCATGATGTTAGTAAGAGATGCAGTGATGATCTGACCTGAAGTAAAGAGAAAAGCTGTGTGACAGTGCCGCGCGGAAGTGACAGTACACTTCACAAAGTCATATAAACCCCACTGAAAGTGCTCTGTCAATTAACATTTAAAACCAAAAAACATCTTTTCAAATATTTGAATCACTGTAGTAAAATCAGCCTTGTTCTAGACTAGAGGGAACATTCTTTGTAAGATCGCCTCCTCTACATGCTGTAGCTGCTTCTAACATACCTTACCTTGAAAATAATAGCCTCCTGGTGCACCGAGTATCACTCTGCCATTCTGTCAAAACCATTGTTTTTAAATAAAGGAAAAAAAGAGATTTATATTGTATATATATCAATTATATATATATATATATATATATATATATATATATATATATATATATTTAATGTTATACCATTTAATAAATATTTTTATGGTATCATATGTACTGCATATAATGGCATTGTATGGTAAGGAATTCATTCATTCATTCGTTGTGACTTGGATATGCAAATACATTCAAATAGCTATTCAGATTACTCCACTGTCATTAAAAGAGAAGCAAGGAACCTCTGTGATATCTGTGGTAAATCCAGCCTCACAGTAACGCTTGTCACGATCTGCACATAGGGATTGGGCCATTATTGGTCAGAGTGCTTGAAACATTAGACACTGAAGAATAATCACAGAGAATTTATAATGCATATTTATAAACAGAACTGTAATCATAGCGGCTATATTTCTCAATAGGGCAGCAGTAAATGCAGCATCTTACAGCCTTTGACGTAAAACCCCTCGACATAAAATTCCCTGCAGGGGGCGTAGTTTGCCAGCTTTCCTGTTTGCATGTCCAAAAGCTGGCAGTTCCCAACAGGTGTATTCATGGCTTCCTCCTTTTCGGTAAGCACGTTCCAGTGGAACAAGGGAGCACAGGCCTGCCGAACAGGAAATACATAATATATACAGGTGCATATCAATAAATTAGAATGTCGTGGACAAGTTAATTTCAGTAATTTAACTCAATTTGTGAAACTGGTGTATTAAATAAATTCAGTGCATACAGACTGAAGTACTTTAAGTGTTTGGTTCTTTTAATTGTGATGATTTTGGCTCACATTTAACAAAACCCCACCAATTCACTGTCTTAAACAAATTTGAATACTTCATAAGACCAATGAAAAAAAAAAAAACATTTTTTGTGAATTGTTGGCCTTCTGGAAGTACGTTCATTTACTGTACATGTACTCAATACTTGTTTAGGGCTCCTTTAGCTTTAATTACTGCTTCAATTTGGCGTGGCATGGAGGTGATCAGTTTGTGGCACTGCTGAGGTGGTATGGAAGCCAAGGTCTCTTTGACAGTGGCCTTCAGCTCATCTGCACTGTTTGGTCTCTTGTTTCTCATTTTCCTCTTGACAATACCCCATAGATTCTCTCTGGGGTTCAGGTCTGGTGAGTTTGCTGGCCAGTCAAGCACACCAACACCATGGTCATTTAACCAACTTTTGGTGCCAAATCCTGCTGGAAAATGAAATCAGCATCTTCAAAAAGCTGATCAGCAGAAGGAAGCATAAAGAGCTCCAAAATTTCTTAGTAAACGGGTGCAGTGACTTTAGTTTTCAAAAAACACAATTGACCCAACACCAGCAGATGACATTGCACCCCAAATCATCACAGACTGTGGAAACTTAAGACTGGACTTCAAGCAACTTGGGCTATGAGCTTCACCACCCTTCCTCCAGACTCTAGGATCTTGGTTTCCAAATGAAATACAAAACTTGCTCTCGTCTGAAAAGAGGGCTTTGGGACCACTGGGCAACAGTCCAGTTCTTCTTCTCCTTAGCCCAGGTAAGATGCCTCTGACGTTGTCTGTGGTTCAGGAGTGGCTTAACAAGAGAAATACAACAACTGTAGCCAAATTCCTCGACACGTCTGTGTGTGGTGGCTCTTGATGCTTTGACCCAGCCTCAGTCCATTCCTTGTGAAGTTCACTCAAATTTTTGAATCAATTTTGCTTGACAATCCTCATAAGGCTGTGGTTCTCTCGGTTGGTTGTGCATCTTTTTCTTCCACACTTTTTCCTTCCACTCAACTTTCTGTTAACATGCTTGGATACAGCACTCTGTGAACAGCCAGCTTCTTTGGCAATGAATGTTTGTGGCTTACCCTCCTTGTGAAGGGTGTCAATGATTGTCTTCTGGACAACTGTCAGACCAGCAGTCTTCCCCATGATTGTGTAGCCTAGTGAACCAAACTGAGAGACCATTTTAAAGGCTCAGGAAACCTTTGCAGGTGTTTTGAGTTGATTAGCTGACTGGCATGTCACCATATTCTAATTTGTTGAGATAGTGAATTTTTTTTTTTTTTTTTTTTTAAATGTGAGCCAAAATCATCACAATTAAAAGAACCAAAGACTAAAACTACTTCAGACTGTGTGCATTGAATTTATTTAATACACGAGTGTCAAAATTTGAGTTGAATTACTGAAATAAATTAACTTTTCCACAACATTCTAATTTATTGAGATGCACCTGTATGTCAATCAGAGGCATTTTATAAATTGAAAAATTTTATTCTAAAAATCTATTGGAATTTCCAGAGGCTGGTAAGACTAGATACTAAATACATAATATATTATATAATGATACTAAATACATAATGTATGAGGCCTAATGTTTCTATTGTGTTTTTAAACATGTTTCAGAATCCACAAAGCTACATTACAAATTAATCAAATTACGCTAATAAACAGACTCTTGTGAACGTTTGCAAACAGGGATTGAAATGAACATTTTCACTCACCGGCCAATTTGGCTACTAGATTTTTAAGTTATTGGCCATTCGTAACTTTTAGCAAACAAAGAAAAACAAATAAACCAACAGCGTGAGGCTGTCTACACTGGACGTGACAAAACGTGAAAATCATTTTGTGTCAGTGCTAGGGGTGTGCAATATTGACAACAAATAATATCTCAATATTTTTCTGGAATTCTATTTGTCTGGAATTTTAAGATAATTAGACAATATTTTGCTGAGTGTGTTATTGTGCTGATATCTTAAGGACTATCGTGGACAGCTGACTCCTAAAGTTTTTGATATAGCCTATAGCCTATTTCATATTGTGTGTGGTCAGTTCACAGCAGTGATAGAAATTAATCTTTTTCAATAAGTTTAAATTGATTTTTAGCTTTTATGGGCAATTTTTTTTTTTTTTTTTACCTAAATAAAGCCATTTTTTTCCCAAAATTGTGCATCATCTTTTGGGTCAAATTCTTACATTTAATCAGTCAATTATAATAATAATACATTTAGGCTATTACTAAACAAATGAAATCAGTATCAACAAAATTAATCTTTGCAGAAGTTGCATATGAAGTGGCATTTAGATGTATTTACACAAGTAAATGCAGCTTAGAGGGACATGGAATGTTTTAACCTGCTGTTACAAATGCATAAATGTTTTGATATTTTAAACATAAAATGTTGGATGCTGACATTTGAAATTATTTTAAAAATGAAAAGATACTTTAAATGTAAAATTAAAACAATTAAAAACCCCAGTAGGTGGCAGCAAGTCACTGTTAAGTGAGTCATTGCGATTGAACTGAATTATTTAAACGGTTGATTCAATCAGGAATGAAAGGCCATCATGTTGCTCAGAGACGGAAAACTAACTGTGTTTGGAATGATTTTTGTTGGCGAAATAGAGCAAAAACAGCCAATATGATGTCAAAATGTAAGTCTCTTGATAGTAACTTATTGTTTATTAAACTATTGTATAAAATCAATATCACATATTTGTAACCATGTGGATTAAAAAAAGTACTTTTCTTGTGATATTGATTAACTGTTTGAAATGATATAAATATATACATTTTCTGCCCCCTGATCTTGAATTATGTGATCATTCTTAATCCATATTAATAGACTGAATCATGCCATAAAAGAACAAAAAACAGAATGTCTCAAAGCTGCTATGTACAGCAAACAAGCTAAAAGAAACAGAATTATGGTTTTGTAAGTTGTTGACCCAAAAAACGAGTGTTTAAGGACAAAAAAGGTAGAGCGAACATGTTTACTCTGAGAACTACACGCACTGGAAACGTAATCGGCGACAGAAAACATTCATTATTTTTAATCACGTCAAAGGATTATTTCACCACCCTATGTGAGCTTGAGAGTAGGAGATATATTGAGAAATTAAATTTTATTGGTCTGTGTCAGTGCCCTTTTCCCTATATTGATGAATTGAATTTTATTGGTTTGTGTGAGTTCTATTTTTTTTTTTGTAAAGGGGTCATATGATGCTGCTAAAAAGAACATTATTTTGTGTATTTGGTTTAATGAAATGTGTTTATGCAGTTTAAGGTAAAAAAAAATACATTATTTTCCACATACTGTACATTATTGTTTCTCCTCTATGCCCCGCCTTCTGAAACGTGCCGATTTTCACAAGGCTCATCGGTCTGAAAAGAGGTGCGCTCTGATTGGCCAGCTATCCAGCACATTGTGATTGGCTGAATGCATTAAGGGTTTGGTGGGAATTTTTTTGCCTTTGAAATTTTTTTGTTGCCTGTTCGGCCGGAGCGATGAGACATAAACATAAAACCCATTATAAACGTGATATAAACATGATTTCTAGTCGTGTCCCCTTTTGGAAAGCCAAACAAAGTAGTTTTGCTTTCTCAACAAAACAGCATCACACACCGCGGCCTTGAGTGAGCAGAGGCCGGGGGCCTAGAGTGAGTGGAGGCCGGCTTGAGTGAGCAGAGGCCGGAGGCCTAGAGTGAGTGGTAGGCCCGCTTGAGTGAGCAGTGACGGGCGGCCTTGAGAATGATGTGGCCGGCGAATTCTATGAAGGAGCATCGGTTGGGCTTGCGGCAACCACATGTGAAGATCCTGGGCTGGAATCCGCTTCATCCACGGTGAAAGCCGATCCGGCGATCCACAGTGCAAAGTTGATGGATTTCCTCAGCGACCAGCACGGATCAGCTCCAGACAAGGCCAAACAAAGTAGTTTCACTTTCACAGTGAAACACACAGCATCTATATGACATGGTGGCGGCAGCAACAACAATACTACAATGAGAATAAAAGGTACGCCTTCTTTCTTTGGGTGAACATCTGGGCAGCGTTATGCAAATCTTCCTACATAGTGATGTAGAGATGTGGGGGTGTGTTAGAACGAGACGTTTTAGGGCGGTGTGGACGAGTCTTAACTTTTATAAAGAATATCTCTTTGGATTTGAGACTTTAGTCTTTGCAACTTTACAGATATTCTTTATGCACCAAGAGCTTGTAACACTCCAAAGACAAAGGAAAAAAATTTAAACACTCATTTTTTTTGGGTCAGCAGCTTATAAAAACGTAGTTCTGGGTTCTGGGCATTGCTCTGTTTTTTGTTATAAGTCAGAAATGAAGAGGAGGCAGCATACTGCAATACAAAGTCAATGGAGAGCGTTGGACCCCCGGCATGGGCGTGGCCGCGGCCTAAATGCGCTCTGTCTCTATAGAAACCATTCGCAACCATTTGTTATGGGACAGTACACATACCTGTCAACCCTCCTGTTTCTCCCGGGATTCTCCCGTATTTTACCATTCTAGGATGCAATGATACCATTTTTTCACCTACCATTTTTTTCAACCGTTTTTCAATAGACAACCAGTCCGTAACGCACCTGTTTTCTTGGGTACTATGAAGTAGGGGCTGTAAAAGCCAGGCTTCATGTCAGCTGGAGGGACCGGCTCTATCGCACCCTTTGCCAGAAGGGTCGCGACTTCTGTGCACATGACAGAAGCATCCTTGCCCACCATCGTAGCGCTAATGCCCCGAAATCTGTGGGGACGCCAGGTGAATTGAAACATGTAGCCGAGTCTGATCGTTCAGATGAGCCAGCGGGATGGACTGGAGAGCTGTAACCAGGCTCCCAGAAACTGAACCAGCGGGGTCAGAGGAACTACTGGTGTACCCACAGTGGGGCAGCGAGACAGAACAGACGGCCCCGACATGGGAGGCGTAGTGTCCCTTAGCGAGGGCGGAGTGCGAACACTCGTCTGATTCTGAGACATGGCAAAGGGGGCATGAGAAGGCAAAGCGTTCTCGTGCCGGCTCTGCATGGAAACTGGCAAAGGAAGAGGGGGACGAGAGCAGCGAGGACTCATGTCAGAAGATGTGCTCGGCTCCGAAGCAACAGCTTGAATGCGAGAATTGTCCCGTAGCTATTTTTGAAGAATTATTACTAATTTTTTGTTAGTTGGTTTTTGTTTATTTTGTGTTTATTATTAAGCTTTTTTTTTCAGTACCGCTAATTAAACAATATTTTGCTGAATGTGTTTTTGTGCTGGCACCTTGGCTGGTTTAGGATTGTCATGGATAAATAAAGATGACAATAAAACCGCTCGTAGGTGGCAGCAAATCCCTGTTTTAATAAATGATTTATTGAATAATTCAAATCAAACGATTTCGCTCAAAGCGGCTGATTCAATTAGAAACAAAACAAGTAAATGGACCGTTGAATCACTGGCTCACATGATTCATTCAAAACAGATTTATTCAAGGAATGAAACACCGTGTTGCTCTGCATTGTTGTATAAAATTATTAGCATAATTATTGCTGATATTCAGAAAAGTTTTTCTTTCATTGCTTTAATTATAAGGGCATTCTAAGGCTTCATCGCGTAGTGAATGCAATTGGACTCTCAAGACGTGTTTTTGTTTGTTTTTTGCAAAGTCGGTGACTCTACTTTTTATCTCTCAGTCCCTCACAGTCACACATACATTTATGCATTTAGCGGACGCTTTTATCCAAAGCGACTTACAGTTCATTCAGGCTATAGATTTTATTTAATTTTTTACCAGTATGTGTGTTCCCTGGGAAGTATGTATGGGAATCAAACCCACAACCTTCTGCACTGCTAACATAATGCTCTTCCACTGAGCCACAGGAACATACAGCACAATTACATTATGTCAGGGGAATGTCGTTAAATTCTAATGAAGGAAAAACGCATACCCTCTGTTGTCTTCTTTTAAAGAACTTCAAAAGTTGCGCTTAAACCATTTTGCACGAAAAATGATGGAAACTTGCATCAGCTGTGCCCAGCTTGTTACAGTACTGAGTTCTGATTGGCCAATTGCCGTTATTTAGTTTGCAAATTATCATAAGTAGAGAATTTTAACATTTAATTTGCATGACAAATTTTACATAATACACAATATTATTATTCTGAAGGGGATGGTGGTTTCACAGGGGGATGCGTGCCATTTTTTTCCACCAGGGGGATGCCATCCCCCCTCAATTCGAGCCCTGGTTATGGGGAAACGGCTATATTCTTGGCGAAAAGTGAAAAATGAATTAGCATTTTTCAATAAGCCCTTCTGCTTTTAGAACAAAGCCAAAAACAACCCTTATTATATGCAGAAAACACGCATTTGTAAATGTGAACTGGTGGATTGACAAGAAGATAATGAATTATAAAACTCTAAATATATAGCCTACACTAAGATATATTTATGTTACTTGAATATAATTGTTTGTAATAATTTTCAATTAATATAAAAGTAAAAATAAAAAAATATATAATATTAAAATTGTTACTTTTGACTCCGCCACCCCCATACCCACGCAACGCAACCCCCCCCCCCACTCCCGTATTTGGACAGGTATGACAGTGCGTCTACAGTAAAAAACGTAAGTACTTCAATTATTTACCACTTCATGGTAGATTCAGTAATTAAAAAATGTTAGGCTGCTGTTTTGTTTAAAACTACTTACATAATCATACTAATTATGTCAAACTTAAAATAATTTGCATCTTTGGCTGAAGAAACATGGTTAAATCAACAGTAACTCGTTCGAGAGGGCTGTTTTTCGAACTACAGTAACTCACCAAGATGTAGTTCTTGTATGTTCGAACCGAAGCACCTAACCACTGGTTGGACTTGTGAGCCATTAGGAGCATTTCAATAAATGTGATGTTTTCATCACCTTTGAAACATGGAGAGAGAGAAAAAAGCAGTAGAATTTACCTGTATATGACCATTTTTTCTCTGTGATATTAAATATTTCATAATGCATACTTGTATAGCCCACTGCAAGATGCTACTCACCTTTTTGGTCAAAGTTTAAAGTTTTACACGATTCTCCACTTGATGTCCAAGGACACATGAAGACAGAGCCGCCTCGGGAGACCCCAGGCTGACTGGTGTTTGCTCTGGGTGCTCCAACCACCACACTTATACTGCATAGAGTGTAATATACAGGTTAGAATTGTGTACTTTGGAGTGATAAAAGAATGCACGTGAGTCATGCATGTTCATAATTTATGAATAATTTTTCTCCAATAAATGCTGTTATTTTAAGCTTTCTACTCAACAACAACAACAAAAAGTTTAAGCAACATAACTGTTTTCATGATAATAATAGCAAATGTAACGTGAGCACCAAATCAGCATCAAAAATGTGAGAAAAAATTTAAAATGCTTACGATCCCCAAACTTTAATGGTACTCTACAATAGTTGAATGTGGTTATGATTAGTGTGGGTAATTGTAGCATCAGTACAAGATGTTTGGGTGAAGGTTTTAATAGATTCTGTTGCAGACAACCAACTAATCAATATGCAGAGCTGTGGACACCACCACCACTCACCTTTTGCTGCTTGACTGATAAAAGTCTACTGAGAAACCAAAGTAGCTGTCCTCAGGGCCAGAAAAGACAGTGTAGCTGTTCAGATCCAGGTTAAAGCCACTGATGTGATTCGAATAAATAAGTATGGACAAAAAAACAATAAAAAAACGCAGACTGACTTTCAGCCTCTGCTCCATTTTCTCTGAGACACTTGTTATAGTCGCACAAAGCCGTTCCGCACAATTCTCTCTGCCAGGAAGAAGGTAATGTTGTTCTGTTCCTTTGGGAGAGCTCGGTACCACTTGTTATACTACTCTGTGGTTTTTGAAGTTAACATGACACTTGTGGGTATGTTTCCGATGTGCTTCCTTCAGATAAAATGAGGTACATGTCATGGGTTTCCTTGATGTTTGGTGAGCATTCTGTGGCATTTATTATTAGGAATTTGCTGGTTTAAAGTAACTGCAGTTAATTTTGTTATTAGATGCCAGAATAGGAACACCCAACTACACCTACAACTTTCAGTACATCCACATTATAGTAGAGAAACCAAAAATACTAATATTACTAATTTACCAAAAATAACTAAGAGTTCAAAATAGACAAAAAGGGAGGAACAGTTTAGCAGAGAAGTGACAGAAATGCATGCTCAGGAAGTCTCACCCAAAGAGATTATGCACTTATAGCTACTCATCTAAAAAACGCAAAATCGTTATTACATTTTTCAGTTTCCCTTTTAGATTTGTTGCACATTTGGGTCTGAGTGCACCCTGAAGCAATTCATCTGCTCTTTAAGTATGAAAAATTGACCTGCTGTTCAACATGCCTTCCCATAAATGTACAAGTTGTTTATCTGGCTCTGGCAAATGTCTTTCCTACTCTGTTTATTGCATCCTACCCCTGGGGGACATACAGATATAGTAGGTTTGGGTATTTTGCAAATGTGACTTTATTTCTGTACTTTTTTCATGTAAAATGAGAAAGAAACACTTTTTTTTGTTAAGTGTCATTGTTCTTTTTTATTCACTGCATCAGACAAGACTAATGAACTATATTTGAAAAATAAAATATAATATGTACCTTATATATTTAGAGAGAGAGAAATAATTAACATCAAGCATCCACAAGAGCTGCTGAATCGCATTTTGCAACATCACTATCGAACTGAATTGAATCAACATTAAACTGAATTGAGTTGAATAACAACATTACTGCCTATTGTAGAACTACTGAATTGAACTCATTTCAAATTGATGAACTTCACACTGTTATTTTATCTGAAGTGAACCAACAATGAACTGACTTGAATTAAATAAGGACACTATTGTCTTTTAGATCTGCTTTGTCACAAACTGTATTGTATAAATCACTATAGAAAATAATGGTGAATTGACATGAATGGTTATTCCATTTCAAAGGGGTGCATGAGTACACAATATGCATTCTCTTATTGTTTGTTTAACGGCATAACTGTATGCATTTCTATTTAAGTCTCAAAACCCAAAGACGCCACAACAAGCTCAGAATGAATTTCAGCTAATTTTCTAACATTGGCAACATTCTATGATGCACTGTTTTTTTATTTGACAAAACTACACACAGATAATAAAGATAAGAGGCATAAAGTTAAGAAAACGAAAAAAACAAAACAGCACAATATAGCAGATAAACTAATAAAAAAGGAAGCTCATTTTAGCTGAACACACTGATGCAAAAAACACAGAGTGCTTGGCTACAGGTCCATGTGTCGTGCTAGTGGAGTGAGAGATTAGATGCTGTTTGGACCAGTCCTGAGTACATGGATTCATGAGGATCTGAGCTCAGAATTACATATCTGCAATCCACCAAACTCTGTCAGTTATAGACGGTCTTCTAAAGCAAACTTATAAACAAATTGTACAATCAATCAGTGACGCTCTAAAATATTGCATGGAGATACAAGGTTTATTTGAATGACTATGCTTCTATATGGTTTTCAGGGCCTCTGGACTGCTTGGAAAGATCTTTCAGGAGTGTCTCTTTACATTCTGTCACCCAGTCGCCAAGGCAGCTCCAACGAGGCTGGAGAACCAGGTCATGCAGTACCCAGGCAAGGAGAGAGCCAGCACAAGGCCCCACCCAATACACCTGCATGAGGCCAGGTGAAACATCAGCATAGACCTTCAATTCATAAATTATTACATAAAGTTACGCACTAAGTACAAGTAATTTTGTGAGTAAGTTTGTTCATGCAAAAATGAATACATTTGAGTAATTTATAAAATAATAATTTAGTATTATTATATAATAGTATTATATATAATTTTGATATTACTCACCCAGTGATTGTGGAAGTTCATAGTTAGAAGAACAGCTGGACCAAATGACCTGGCAGGATTCATTCCACAGCCTGTGAAGCCAATCTGCAGAACCAAACACCACAGGACAACTATGGGTCTCCTGCCAAATTCAAACTTTTTTGCCGAAAAATCTCTCTCTATTATTTGTGGCAAACAAGCAGTTAATTTATGTTTAATTAAAAAAAATGCAGCAAACGTCAGCCAGAGGAAGTTTTTTAGCCATTAATGGACTTGAATTACATTTCAGAGAGAGAAAACAGACTTTAATGAATTAATATGAACTAAATATTATATGTAATATTATATATTGACTAAATTTAAAGAACATTTTCATCAAAAGGAGCACACAAAAATTAGTGTGTAAAAATACCAAGACTTAACCCTACAAAGTCCATGAACCAGTGAGCATTCAGTTCACTTCAATGTTTGTATAATGAAGATTTTTATTCATATCTTTAAATAAAGTCCAAAGAAATCAGCCATCCTTACTGCCACAAGATGACCAAGGGTGACAGGACAGGCCGATGACGGCTGGGGCCACGGAGGAAAACGCTGATTTGGGATGAGTGGCAGCCTGGACACACACGAGCACTAGCTGGAATGTAACAGCCATCTCCACTAACAGAGCTTGATACAGATATACCCCCGGGGCCACCTGAAGGAGGGTAAGTGGAGTTTTATCTGTTATTGTTGGACACTCTCTGTCTTTTCCGACTGCCTCTATCTCCTTTCCTCATTCACTCCAATTACCTGGCAAACTATGTTATCTTCCCTTCTCTCTCTCTTACTTTCTATCTCCCTCCATCCATCCATGCCCATCTTACTGTTTCCCCACTTTCTCTGACACGCAGAGCACATTTACCATCAAATTTATATTTTTCTTGCGCATTCTTATTTTGACACTCTCCTACTGTTTTCCTTCTTCTAGTGATTTACAGGGACCTGCTCCTTCCCTATACACTCCTTTCTCATTTCTGATTTTTCAAAGATTAGCTGTTTCTTTCTAAGTGTTTTTTGGTGACTGTTTCAGTCTTTCTACCACAATGCCTCTGTATTTTTGTTTACTATTAAAAACTTTTTGACAGATCTGTATTGTGCTTAAAGAACATAAAAAAGGAGAGAGAACAATAATAAAATGCAGTGTTCCACTTTGACAGGTGCACTAGGATGGCGTGTCACGCTAAGCAAGAATAATACAGAATATAAAATGGTTTCTTTTATTTTCTACCCTGTACAATCCAATTTCTATATTGTGCATTTTGGTAACTAACAACCATCAATGGTTGATCAAATTAAAAAGGTGAATTGGCTTATTGGAGAATGAAAAGTATAACACTCTGCATGTCACCACAATGAAATAAGAATAATTTGCAAGAAAATCATGCGTAAATTACATTGTGGAATAAATGAGAAATGGCTTAATCGCTTTTGGTAATTACAGGGATAGCGTTAACGTAATTAATGGTGAATAAAAAAGCCTTTGATTTTATTGAGCAATCACATTAACTATAGACAGAGACAAATGTTTTAGATAAATTTAAATGGTCTCTTTTAAATAAGATTTTCACAGATCTCGAGGAGAAATCAAATGCTCATTAAACTACCATTTAATTTTGATCCTGACAAAGTTGGCAAGGGGCCACACTGATCACAGATGAATAAAACAGATATGAGAGGATCCAGACCGATACGAAGTATCAGAAGATGATCCAGAACACAGATATTCCTAGCCAAGAGGAAGGTACCCCAACACTTCACATTTTGGATGTCTCCCTAATCTGACCTCCAAGAACAGGGTTGTGGAAAACATGATGTAGAGAAGAGATCAGAAGATCCAGTGTAGCCCCAACCCTCATCAACCACATCTGAACAAGCTAAACAACATCTTCAAGGATTACTTGAAAATTACAGTCAGGTAAGTTTGATCAAGGTCAGCGCTAAACTCTGTGGGAAAGTGGACCCCTGAGGGCCAAAGTTAAGAACCCCTGTTGTAGACAGATTAAGAAGAACCCTATAGAATCAGCACCATCTCACCTCATTAACCCCCACGTTGCTCTTTAGGGCAGTGGGCGTGCTGGTCTAACAGGAGAGCACAGGCACTGAGGGCACCAAGTAGTTGCGCTCTCCCACCAAGAGGACAGCCCGCCCAGGGCTTTTACCCTCAGCAGCCTGCAACCAAAGCCAGGGTAACCACCGGGTTGAGATGCACCTCCCCCAGTACAGACAGAGGTCAGGATTAGAGATACTCCCCGAAAGCTCAAAGAAAACATGCAGTGGGTCCCTCGTGTGCGAGCATGCCAAGGAAGAGTACCGCGTCGGGAGGGGTTGTTCATCTGTGTGATTAGTAGAGTCCCTGACACGAGGCCCCTGGCATCGTGGCCACAGCAAGGACAGAAGAGAGGCTGATGAAGACGTAAAAGAACAGTTCCCAAAAACTCACAGAATATGTCACGTAAAAACCAGCCAGATCGTACATCCCTATGGATTCAAGGGCCTTTGATGAATGTGGGGACAAGGGTTTCATGGTGCTTCTTTCTTCACGGGTCTTCTTTGGTAATTTTCCTAGATCCTCCCCGGACTTAGCAATGAATTTGAATTAGCAGTCTTGATTCCAAATCAATAGACATTCACAATTCATGTGGTCCAATAGCCAGCCACGGCATCATTCTTATAATTTGGCCTCATCAATGTGGACCCTGTGGACGTCTTCAAATGGATCCCTCAGCTTTTCCCTTGCCCTCCCTTTGTCCGCTGGCATGATCTTTCCTGAACACTGTCACAGGAAAAGGCTTGCAATTCATCAGGGTGTTAAGTGAAGACCACAAAAAGAACCAGTGTGCTGCTTTCAGACCTCTCTCTGTAATGCTAAACACTCTCCTTTCCAGGCACCGAGTGGATTTCCTTATCCAAAACCAGCAGTCCTCCCATCTGGGGTTTCACCTGCCAGAGGGAGCTAAGCTTGAGGGTTCGGACTTGATTCATCGCTTTATGGAAAAAGGCTCTCATGTGTT